>NW_028297097.1:169182-338364 GCF_051943395.1 Hippocampus bargibanti
TCAGGGTTAGGGTTACTTTCTGGGGTTACCTTTTAGGGTTACTTGTTAGGGTTAGGGTTACTTGTCAGGGTTACGGTTACTTGCTGGGGTTACTTGTTAGGGTTAGGGTTACTTTCTAGGTTTACTTGTTAGGGTTAAGGTTACTTACTGGGGTTAGTTGTTATGGTGACTTGTAAGGGTCAGGGTTACTTGTTAGGGATATGGTCAATTGTTAGGGTGAGGGTTACTTGTTAGGGTTAGGGTTACTTGTTAGGGTTACTTGTCAGGGTTAAGGTTACTTTCTGTGTTTACTTGTTCGGGTTACTTGTTAGGGTTAAGGTAAATTTCTGGGGTTACTTTTTAGGGTTACTTGTTAGGGTTCGGGTTACTTGTTAGGGTTACTTGACAGGGTTAAGGTTACTTTCCGCGTTTACTTGCTTGGGTTACTTGTTAGGGTTACTTGTTAGGGTTAGGGTTACTTGCTGGGGTTACTTGTTAGGGTTAGTGTTACTTTCTGGGGTTACTTGTTAGGGTGAGGGATACTTGTTAGGATTACTTTCTGGGAATACTTGTTAAGGTTACTCGTTAGGGTTACTTGTCAGAGTTAGGGTTACTTGCTGGGGTTACTTGCTGGGATTACATGCTGGGGTTACTTGTTAGGGTGACATGTCATGGTTAGGGTTACTTGTTAGGGTTAGAGTTACTTCTTAGGGTTAGGGATACTTGCTGGGGTTACTTGTTAGGGCTAGGGTTACTTGTTAGGGTTAGGGTTGCTTGTGAGGGTAAGGGTTGCTTGTTAGGGTGAGGGTTACTTTCTGGGTTTACTTGTTAGGGTTACTTGTTAGGGTTAAGGTTACTTTCTGGGGTTACTTGTTAGGGTTACTTGTTAGGGCTAGGGTTACATTCTGGGTTTACTTGTTCAGGTTACTTGTTAGGGTTAAGGTAACTTTCTTGGATTACTTTTTAGGGTTAATTGTTAGGTTTACAGTTATTTGTTTGGGTTACTTATCACGGTTAAGGTTACTTTTTGGGGTTACTTTCTGGGGTTACTTGATAGGGTTACTTGTTAGGGTTAGGGTTACTTGCTGGGGTTACTTGTTAGGGTTAGTGTTACTTTATGGGGTTACTTGTTAGGGTTATGTATACTTGTTAGGATAACTTTCTGGGATTACTTGTTAAAGTTACTTGTTATGGTTAAGGTTACTTTCTGGGATTACTTTTAGGGTTACTTGTTCGGGTTAGGGTTACTTTCTGGGGTTACTTGTTAGGGCTACGGTTACTTTCTGGGTTTAAATGTTGGGGTTACTTGTTAGGGCTTGGGTTACTTTCTGGGCTTACTTTTTAGGGTTCCTTGTTAGGGTGAGGGTTACATGTTAGGATTAGGGTTACTTCTCAGGGTTAGGGTTACTTTCTGGGGTTACATTTTAGGGTTACTTGTTAGGGTTAGTGTTACTTGTCAGGGTTAAGGTTACTTGCTGGGGTTACTTGTTAGGGTTACTTGTTAGGCTTAGGGTTACATGTCAGGGTTAAGGTTACTTTCTGTGTTTACTTGTTCGGGTTACTTGTTATGGCTAGGGTTACGTTCTGGGTTTACTTGTCAGGGTTACTTGTTAGGGTTAAGGTTACTTTCTGGGGTTACTTGTTAGTGTTAGGGATACTTGCTGGGGTTACTTGTTAGGGTTGGTTGTTAGGATTAGGGTTACTTGTCAGGGTTAGGGTTACTTTCTGGGGTTTTCTTTTAGGTACACCAGCAAGCTCTGGTAGAAATCCGTTCCACTGTCTGTTGCCTTGTACATCAGTCTTTTCACAGTCTTGACAGAACTTTCCACCAAGCCATTGGATTGTGGAAAATGTGGACTTGAGGTTATGTGTTTAAAGTCCCACTCCTTTGCAAATTTTCTGAACTTCTCATTGGCGAATTGTGGACCGTTATCAGAAAACACTTGGTTTGCAATCCCGTTTCTAGCAAATATGGCCTTTATGCATGTTATCACTGCTTCTGCTGTTGTAGCTTGCAGTCTGCAAACTTCTGGATACAGGGAGTAGTAGTCTGTGACCAAAAGATAATCTTTACCTTGACACGAAAACAGGTCAGCACCCACCTTCTGGTATGGTCTTTCTGGTGCTTGGTGTGGGTGTAGTGGCTCTGCCGGTTGATTTGCTTGATATTTGAGGCAAATTGTACATCTCGACACTTGATCTGTGATGTCTTGATTCATTCTAGGCCAGAACATCAGTTGTCGTGCTCTTTTCTTGCACTTTTCAATTCCAAGATGTCCTTCATGGATCTTTTTGAGCATTTCACTTCTCAAAGTCTTTGGAATGACAATCTTACTGCCTTTGTATATGATGTCATCCACTACAGATAACTCCATCCTGTAGTTCCAATATTCTGCTGCGTCTGGTAAACAATTTTGTTTCACTTCGGGCCATCCATTTTTGATGATTTGTTTCAATTGTTTCAGTGTCTCATCCTTGTTTGTTTCCATCCGTATAATCTCCATCTTTGCATCTGCAACTGGCAATGCACTGGTGATCATGTGTACGTAAGCTTCAACTTCTTCATCCAGTTTAGCCTTCGAGTGCTCCTTCGGGTCAACAGCTCTGGATAGAGTGTCAGCTGTATACATCAGTTTTCCAGGGGTGTATGCGACCTTCAGTGAGTAACGTTGTAGCCTGATCATCATTCGCTGTATACGGAGTGGACAGTCATTTAGTGGCTTTTGAAACAATGCTATTAAGGGCTTGTGATCAGTCTCCACGCTGATTTCTTGTCCTGACACAAATTGATGAAATCTCTCACAGGCATACGTAATGCTGAGCAGTTCTTTTTCAATTTGTGCATAACGTGTTTCCGGATCCGTCATCGAACGCGATGCATATGCTACGGGTTGCCAGCCTTCATGTTTTTGTAGAAGTACTGCACCAAGCCCACTCTGTGATGCATCCGATGATATTTTGATTGGTTTTTCTGGATCATAGAATTTCAGTACTGGTTCCTCTGTGAGCAGCTTCCTCAGTTCATTCCATGCCTTCTCATGCTCATGATTCCATTGCCATTCTATCTTCTTCTCAGTTAGTTGTCTCAGTGGGGCCATCTTTTCTGACAGGTTGGGTATAAATTTTCCCATGAAAGTGATCATCCCATTAAACCGTTGCACATCTTTTTTGCATTGCGGCCTTGGCATGTTTTCTATAGCAGACACTTTTCGTGGGTCTGGTCTGATACCTTCACTGCTTAGGATATCTCCCAGAAATGTCAATTCTGTTGTACCTAGCTGACATTTCTCTTTATTCAGCTTCAGGTTTGCTTTTCTTGTTGCTTCTAGCACAGCTTTCAGTCTCTCGTCATGTTGAACTCTGGTGGCACCCCAAATGATGATGTCATCCATCGAGGTATCAACTCCTTCCAAGTGCTCATATATCATGTTGATTGTTTTGTGATAAACTTCAGGAGCTGAAGCAATTCCAAAAGGTAGTCTTAGGAATCTGTATCTTCCAAACGGAGTGTTGAAAGTACATAGTTTGGAACTTGGCTCATCCAGCTTCATTTGCCAAAATCCTGAAGAAGCATCCAGCTTGCTGAAATACTTTGCCTTTGAAAACTGTGCCATAATCTCTTCACGAGTAGGTAGCTTGAAGTGTTCTCTCTTGATGGCTCTGTTTAGATCTCTGGGATCCAGGCATATTCTGAGTTTTCCATTCTTTTTGTCCACGACAACAAGGGAACTGACCCAGTCAGTCGGCTCATCAATTTTCTTTATTACATGTTTGTTCTCCATGTTGTCCAATTCTGATTTTAGCTGCTTTTGAAGAGCAAACGGGACTTTCCTGCATGGATGTATGACTGGTGGCACACTTTTGTCCACTCTGATTGTGTGTTCTCCTGGTAGGCAGCCTAACCCTTGAAACAAGTCTTTGTACTGCTCCATCAGTTGATCATATGCTGTCTCTTTTTGTCTATCCACAACAAAAACTCTCTTCACTAGGTGTAGTCTCTCACATGCCGACAATCCTAGTAGACCCTGCACATCCCTTGGAACTATGATGAAAGATAGCTTATGTAATTGGCCTTTATGTGTCACATTCACAATGCATTTTCCTTTCATTGGTATGACTGAACCCGCGTAAGCTGTTACTTTCATATTTGCTTTATGTATTTTTGGTCTCGGCCTGATCTTCATGAAATCAGTCTCTGAAATGACATTCACATTGGCTCCAGTATCCAATTTGAATTTTAGATGAATGTTGTTCACTTTCAGCGTAGTGATCCAATCTCTTTCTTCTCTTTCATCTTTTACAGCATTCACATAAAGTTCCTCCACTTCATAATGATCATCTACTGCATCTACCTTGCCTTTCATGTCTTGGTTCCTGCAGCAACGAGCATAGTGATTTGCTTTGTCGCAGTTTTTACATATTTTCCCATATGCTGGACACTGCTTTGGGGGATGTTGCGTACCACAACGAGTACAAGATTTTTGTTTGAGTATCCTATTTTTGTTGGGTTGTCTCACTCTTGCTTTGATCTCAGCAGTCTTGTTTTTGTTGAATCTGTGTGCATTTCTTTCCACTGCATCCACGTTGCAGCTAGAATCATTTAGCAACTCTTTAGCCTGTGATTTAACAGTCTCAGCGGCTCTACACAGTGCTAAGGCTTTTTCCAGGTCCAGATCTGATTCTCTGAGTAGCCTTTCTCTCAGTTTATTATCTGTAATGCCACACACTATTCTGTCTTTGATCAGTGATTCTGTTAATCCACCGAACTCACATGTCTTTGATCTGTTTCTCAGCTCATTTGCATATTGGTCAATAGTTTCTCCAACTGTCTGTACACATGTGAAGAATCTGTGCCTTTCAAACGTCACATTGCGTTTCGGAATGCAGTAAGCTTCAAACCTTTGCATTATTTTTGACAGCTTCATCTTGTCATCCTCAGCATCAAATGTGAAGTTATTGTAGACCTCTAGAGCTTCCTCTCCCACAACGTGCAAAAACATGGATGCTTTCATCTTTGAATGGCTTTCATCAGCTCCAATTGCAGACAAATACAGTTCAAAACGTTGCTTAAATCTCTTCCAATTTTCAGCCACGTTACCTGTTAGCTGCAGAGCTGTGGGTGGACGTAAAGCTTCCATTTCTGCCGTTTTCTGCCGTGGGTTGTGCTCAATGTCTTTCCTCCGTGGAATCTTTCGTTCCAAGTCCTTTTATCGTCCTCTTGTCTTCCAGACCAATTCTGACACCATGTGTTACTTTGTGTAAGCGGGTTCGGTAAATGATACAACTTCTGGATAGAGTTGAGGTTCTTTATTAGGACGGCTGTGTTGGTTGGAGGGAGAAGGCAATTGACATGTGTCGCTCTCGTAGGCTCTCATCAGACTGACTCGCAGCAGCGCGCATGCTCCTTTGATCTAAAGCCAGGCATCACTAGTAGAACATGCAAATACGATTTGCTCATATCATTACAGTTACTTGTTAGGGTTAGGGTTACTTGTCAGGGTTACGGTTACTTGCTGGGGTTACTTGTTAGGGTTAGGGTTACTTTCTAGGTTTACTTGTTAGGGTTAAGGTTACTTACTGGGGTTACTTGTTAGGGTTACTTGTTAGGGTTAAGGTTACTTTCTGGGGTTACTTGTTAGGGTTACTTGTTTGGGTTACTTGTTAGGGTTACTTGTCAGGGTGAGGGTTACTTGCTGGGGTTACATGCTGGGGTTACTTGTTATGGTGACTTGTAAGGGTTAGGGTTACTTGTTAGGGATAGGGTCAATTGTTAGGGTGAGGGTTACTTGTTAGGGTTAGGGTTACATTCTGGGGTTACTTGTTAGGGTTACTTGTTAGGGCTAGGGTTACGTTCTAGGTTTAAATGTTGGGGTTACTTGTTAGGGCTAGGGTTACTTTCTGGGGTTACTTTTTAGGGTTCCTTGTTAGGGTGAGGTTTACTTGTTAGGATTAGGGTTACTCCTCAGGGTTAGGGTTACTTTCTGGGGTTACATTTTAGGGTTACTTGTTAGGGTTAGGGTTACTTGTCAGGGTTAAGGTTACTTGCTGGGGTTACTTGTTAGGGTTACTTGTTATGGCTAGGGTTACGTTCTGGGTTACTTGTCAGGGTTCAGGTTACTTTCTGTGTTGACTTGTTAGGGTTACTTGTTATGGCTAGGGTTACGTTCTGGGTTTACTTGTTAGGGTTACTTGTTAGGGTTAAGGTTACTTTCTGGGGTTACTTGTTAGTGTTAGGGATACTTGCTGGGATTACTTGTTAGGGTTGGTTGTTAGGATTAGGGTTACTTGTCAGGGTTAGGGTTACTTTCTGGGGTTACCGTTTAGGGTTACTTGTTAGGGTTAGGGTTACTTGTCAGGGTTACGGTTACTTGCTGGGGTTACTTGTTAGGGTTAGGGCTACTTTCTGGGTTTACTTGTTAGGGTTAAGGTTACTTTCTGGGGTTACTTGTTAGGGTTACTTGTTAGGGTTACTTGTTACGGTTACTTGTCAGGGTTTGGGTTACTTGTTGGGGTTAGGGTCACTTGTTAGGGTGAGGGTTAATTGTTAGGGTTAGGGTTACATTCTGGGGTTACTTTTTAGTGTTACTTGTTAGGGTTAGGGTTACTTGTTAGGATTAGGGTTACTTGTCAGGGTTAGGGTTATTTTCTGGGGTTACCTTTCAGGGTTACTTGTTAGGGTTAGGGTTACATTCTGGGGTTACTTTTAGGGTTACTTGTTAGGGTTAGGGTTACTTGTTAGGATTAGGGTTACTTGTCAGGGTTAGGGTTACTTTCTGGGGTTACCTTTTAGGGTTACTTGTTAGGGTTAGGGTTACTTTCTGGGGTTACCTTTTAGGGTTACTTGTTAGGGTTAGGGTTACATTCTGGGGTTACTTTTTAGGGTTACTTGTTAGGGTTAGGGTTACTTGTTAGGATTAGGGTTACTTGTCAGGGTTAGGGTTACTCTCTGGGGTTACCTTTTAGGGTTACTTGTTAGGGTTAGGGTTACTTGTCATGGTTAAGCTTACTTTCTGGGTTTACTTGTTAGGGTTACTTGTTAGGGTTATGTTTACTTTCAGGGTTTACTTGTTAGGGTTACTTGTTAGGGTTAAGGGTACTTTCTGGGATTACTTTTAGGGTTACTTGTTAGGGTTAGGGTTACTTTGCAAAGAATGCGAGATCTCGCAATCTTTTTTTAAAAAATATGTGTACATGTACTTCCGGTTCATCGTCAGTGTAACCGAAAACAACAAACATGGAGCCTTTTCACCCGTTCGTTCCTTTAATCCAGTTTTACTTTAAAATTGGCTTGAAATACAAAGATATAAAATCCGTTCTTGAGATTAAACACGGCTTACTAATAAGTGAAAGGCATTTGAAGCGAGTGGTGAACAAAAGTGGACTATTTCGCCGAAAAACGTTCTATGACTTGGGCGTCTTGGTTGACTTTATTCACAACCATTTGCAGAATTCTGGACAACTACACGGTTACAGGTGGATGTACAGTAAGTGCAGAGAACATGGGCTTCTTGTCAGGAAAGAGGATGTTCGTCTGGTCCTAAAAGAGTTGGATCCGAGAGGAATGTCTTTAAGGCAAGCAAGACGTCTGAGACGACGAAACTACTTCTCGAAAGGGCCAAATTTTATTTGGCATATGGATTCATATGACACACTGAAACCGTTTGGAATTTGCATCAATGGGGCTATTGATTGCTTTTCAAGGAAAATGATGTGGCTCAATGCCTACACAACAAGTAGTGACCCGAAGTTAATTGGAGGTTACTACATTGAAGTTGTGCACTGTTTGGGAGGTTGTCCTCGAATCGTTCGAGCTGATTTGGGGACTGAAAATGGTCATGTTAAAGGCTTCCAGCGTTTCCTGGTGCCCATACCACCAGGCAGCACCCTTGACAGTTACTTGGATGGAGCCAGCACCGTCAATCAAATAATTGAATATTGGTGGGAGTTTCTTCGCAGCCAATGCATGGAATTCTGGATATCACTCTTCAAAGACCTCAGAGACAATGGCTTCTTTGATGGTGGATTTCTGGACAAAAGCATCCTGCAATTTTGTTGCATGGGTCTTATTCAGGTGAGTTCATATATTCTGTAGCTCCATTTATGAAATATGTATTTTTGTATTTGAGAGGGTGCTGATGGGACAAAAAGAAGGTAAATAATCGGATAGTGGAAAGAAGATAGTGGTCTGTGTGTGTGGGGACATAGGGTGAAGGTGAA
The DNA here is from genome assembly GCF_051943395.1 of Hippocampus bargibanti. Taxonomy (NCBI): domain Eukaryota; kingdom Metazoa; phylum Chordata; class Actinopteri; order Syngnathiformes; family Syngnathidae; genus Hippocampus; species Hippocampus bargibanti. The sequence goes on from NW_028297097.1 coordinate 177,379, forward strand.
ATGATCAAGGAAAAGATGAAGGAAAAGTGGGGATGGGCAGAGTAGTAAACATGAGTGACAAGTGTAAGGTAGAAAGGAGGGACCAGGGAAAGAAAAGCAGTCTAATTCTATAATTTCTTGGTCATAAGAGCTGCTATGACTGTGCAACTCTTCCTAAATCTGTCTGTATATGCGCACCAAATCCAGCAGGCACTTAAACAGCTTCTTCCCTCATGCAATTAACTCTCTAAAAAGTAACCCAAATAGAACTGTATAGTGCCTCCATTTTTTGATGAGACTAGTGCAGCGTGTTCTACAGGAGACAATTTCCTTGTGTGTACTACATACTTGGCAAAAAAAAGATGATTCTGATTCTGATATTATTCTCAACAGGATGAGTTGGATGATACTGCCCATGTTTGGAACAGCCATCTCATCAGGCCCTCAAAGAACATAAATGTCCCCAGTGGTCGGCCCAATGTGATGTATTCTTTACCTGAACTTTATGGCACAAGGGACTTCCTCTCCACAGTTGACAATGAACAAGTTCAACTTTGCAAAAGCCAGTGTGTCTTCCGTTTAACTATGCCTTGTGATCCGGATGTATTTGTATTGTGTGCTTCCTTAATGGCCCAGTCTGGTCTGATGCCACCAAAAGAGCCGTATCAGGCTGTAAACTTGTACTTGCAGCTCAGAGAGGCCCTTACTGCAAATCTAAATTAGAAGCATGATGTTTTCAGGGGTCAGAGACATTAACCTTTGGTGAAAGCATTTTTGTTTCCGTATACCAGTCATACTGGAATTATATTACATTAAAATTTAAACATGAATTACTCAAAGCAATAACCATATATTTTTTGGTGTGTGTTTGGGTGAAACCATTTTATGGGTCCTCAACTGGTTCGAAGTAACATTTAATGAAGGCTGAATCCGACGACCATTGCCATTTCTTCAACCCTTTGTTCATCATTTCTTTTATCACTTCACTTTAAATGGATTATTGGGATACATTTGAGGACGAATAATATATAGCAATCACAATTTAAATCATTTTTTGTCTGCTGTTTTTGTTACTGTATAAGGAAAGCATTTTTGATCAATATGAAATGTTCATTTGTCAAATCATTCTGGTGTCAATAAATATACTGTCTTGGTTGCTGATTTTAACCACAAATACTTAACCAATGTGGATCTGAATAGTATTCCTGCACCCCAGTACACAATCACTTGCCTGTAAATGATAACATAATTGTCACTCTTCAATTTCGTCAGCAGGTGGTGTCTTGTGTTTAAAAAAAAACATGAATTATTTGGAACAAATTTTATTAACATTGACAAATTCGTATGAACAGCAATCACAAACATATAAATGGAATACAATATCAAGTACAAAAATAATTGCTTTTGTTTGAACAGTGCAAATATTTGCAACATTACATGACATATCAACTTCAAACCTTTAGGTCAAACTGAAAGTGGCACCATATCCGAAACCATTAGGAGAATAAGTGATATGGAAAATGGAATGAATGAATAATAACCATGAAATCAATTGTAGACACAAATGGAAAATACAACTGTAGACTGCCCTACGCAAGGTTGACCATGACAGATGTTTTACATCTCAAAGTACAAATAATGAAATGCTCCTAAACTGATGTGTGTGCATGTGTGTGTAGACATAAGAGGGTCAATCAATCAATTGCGCACTTTCTCCCACCATGTTGGTGACAGATGAATGAGCTTCACTGCATTCATCCAAATGAGATGTTGGAGTATTTTCTTTTGTGCCAATGTAAAATCTTAACAGTTTCAATTTGTTTTTTTCATAGAGTCTGCCAATTGTTTCATCTAAAGCAATGTGGTTTCTTTTGAAATCACAGACCTCAAAAGTAAAGTCTTCAACAGGTCCTTTGGTTGAGCTTCCATCTGGGAAAAATAGCCCTTTTCCCAGCTCCAAAATTTGAGCGACAGTTTTTTCCAGGATGGCATACCTTGTTCCTCCACCTTTGCTTGTCCTCACTTGATGGTAATCGTTGCCATACAAATGGAGCCACCCAATTTCTATCTTCCTTTGAGTATTTTCTGCAGAAACATTGTTATGTCTTGCCATCCCATCAACATGGTTTTGGAGTACTCCCGAAGTCTCACCCAGTACACCTTTTTTCCTTGATCTTATTTTGCCTCTTAATTTTTGGAGGAGCAGTTCATTATCACCACTGGACATTTTCTGATGACAAAAGCAAAGGACAGCTATTCGATCACCATAAGAAGTGATATATTTGCCCATTTGCTCATCGGTCATCATAGCAATTACTGCCATGTCAACCTGCAAAGATAAATTGTGAGAATAAATACTTGACATGTTTATTTAATTATCAATAACTTTTAATAAATTTAACATATTCACATGAGTGATGGGAAACTACAGTCATCATTATTTGTATTCAGTATTACACGAGAATAGTACATTAGGTAGCGGCAGCCCAATTACTAACTGTAATATCGATTTTAAATTGTGTTAATAACCTCATTATTAAAATAGAATTAACAGTACAGGTAGAGTAGATAGAAATGTTAGCTTCACTTTCACTTCACCTCATTATTAAAATACAACTAACACTACAGGTAGAGTCGATAGAAATGTTAGCTTCACTTTCACTTTATTGACCTACTACCAATACTACTTCGAAAAAAAATGTCCATGTTTCTCTTGTTTTGCTAATTACATCAGACTGTGTAGCTGTATGCCCACCGTGTCGCTTTTCGTACGTGCAATGTCCACGTGAGGGACGTTTCTTGACTGCAAGAAGTGTTCCAAGTCTTCCTCCATGATGCGCCGAGTTGTTGCCTTCTCTCAATAAGCAGCGCGCGCGAGCGTCTACCTGAGCCAAGCTGACCCGGAAGTACAGGAACGCACATTTTTTAAAAAAAGATTGCGAGATCTCGCATTCTTTGCGAGAGAATGCAAAGTATTGCGAGAGAATGCAAAGTATTGCGAGGGAATGCAAAGTTTTGCGAGGGAATGCAAAGTTTTGTGAGAGAATGCAAAGTATTGCGAGGGAATGCAAAGTTTTGCAAGATCTCGCAAAGTTTTTTTTGTTCTTTTTTTCTTCGATGTTCCCTTAGGGGCTCCATATTTTTCCAATGTATTGAATAAACTACATTACTTTGTTTTTCATTTGACAGCCTATCTTTTGGATGCACTCATTTTTGCCTTCAAGTGTTTATCGGTTTGAAATAAGTAGGAATTTTGTGTTGCGAAAGGACTCTGTAGTTTTTCAGAAAGCCCTGCAATGTAAGGTAATGCTACTCCTCTCCTTTTAGTATCTTCAGAATTTTGGGTTTAATTCCCTATCCTTTTCTTTTGACATTTATTATGATTACTCTCCGTCTGGTCCTTGACAACCTCTGCTGACGTAATCACACAGCGACACTGATCTCGTGATCAACCATTTCTCCACATAATATTCATAGTTATACATAACATTTTAAGCGCCTTTCAAAGCTCTAAAGGCCACTTTACAGTCACGGGATGAGAACGTTTTTTAGTGCGAGTGAACAGAGGCAACCATTCGCGCCAGCGTTCACTCTACCCGGAATGAATGGACGAAACGGATTGCATTGGAAGCCAAAGAAAAATTACCCATGTTAACGCATCAGCTGGACTCACATGCGCCTTATTTGACAACACGACACAAATAACACCTTCATCGATTCAAGCCTGTATTTGGAAAGCTGGACTCACATGCGCCTTATTTTACAACACGACACAAATAACACCTTCATCGATTCAAGCCTGTATTTGGAAAACCAAATAACCATCATCCGACAAGAACGAACACCATGAGCAAAGAAAGACGCTCGCCCTGCAACACTCTAAAGAGGGATTTTCTGGCACATTCCCTCGCTTAAGGCCATACTACCCTGAGAACGCCTGATCTTGTCCGATCTCGGAAGCTAAGCAGGGTTGGGCCTGTTTAGTACTTGGATGGGAGACCGCCTGGGAATACCAGGTGCTGTAAGCGTTTTTTTTTTTGCAACCACCCCAAACTCTGTGGGCCGAGAAATGGTCTCTCCCGTTCGCGATCCGATTTCACTTTTCATTTCACGATCACCCCCGACGCGATTTTAAACGGCTTCCCACACGTTGATTTTACTCTTGAGTCGCTGCGTGTAACGATATGGCTTTCCGGCAGAAGGAGCTGTCCGCATGGGGGACCATCATGACAGTACTCGTACGCGAAGCAGAACTGGGCTTCTGCGTGCTGGACAGCTTATTTTACTCCCCTTTCAAACCATCTATTTTCCTTTCGCTACAATTTTAACCTTATTGTCGTCAAATGAGCGGTAGAAAGCTTTGAGGTGCATATGTACTGCAGATTGAGGCCCAGTCGTATTATCCCAGCGGTGTTGATAAAGTATTTGGTTTTTGAGAATGTGTTTAGTCTCCCCAATGTTTTGCTCTTTATAATTTTCATTTTTCTAATGTATTGAATAAACTACATTACTTTGTTTTTCATTTGACAGCCTATCTTTTGGATGAACTCATTTTTATCTTCAAGTGTTTATCGGTTTGAAATAAGTAGGAATTTTGTGTTGCCAAAGGACTCTGTAGTTTTTCAGAAAGCCCTGCAATGTAAGGTAATGCTACTCCTCTCCTTTTAGTATCTTCAGAATTTTGGGTTTAATTCCCTATCCTTTTCTTTTGACATTTATTATGATTACTCTCCGTCTGGTCCTTGACAACCTCTGCTGACGTAATCACACAGCGACACTGATCTCGTGATCAACCATTTCTCCACATAATATTCATAGTTATACATAACATTTTAAGCGCCTTTCAAAGCTCTAAAGGCCACTTTACAGTCACGGGATAAGAAGGTTTTTTTAGTGCGAGTGAACAGAGGCAACCATTCGCGCCAGCGTTCACTCTACCCGGAATGAATGGACGAAACGGATTGCATTGGAAGTCAAAAAAAAGTTACCCACGTTAACGCATCAGCTGGACTCACATGCGCCTTATTTGACAACACAACACAAATAACACCTTCATCGATTCAAGCCTGTATTTGGAAAACCAAATAACCATCTTCCGACAAGAACGAACACCTTGAGCAAAGAAAGACGCTCTCCCTGCAACTCTATAAAGAGGGATTTTCTGGGACATTGCCTCGCTTACGGCCACACTACCCTGAGAACGCCCGATCTTGTCTGATCTTGGAAGCTAAGCAGGGTCGGGCCTGGTTAGTACTTGGATGGGAGACCGCCTGGGAATATCAGGTGCTGTAAGCTTTTTTTTTGCAGCCACCTCAAACTCTGTGGGCCGATAAATGGTCTCTCCCGTTTGCGATCCGATTCCACTTTTCATTTCATGATCACCCCCGACGCGATTTTAAACGGCTTCCCACACGTTGATTTTACTCTTGAGTCGCTGCGTGTAACGATATGGCTTTCCGGCAGAGGAAGCTGTCCGCATGGGGGACCGTCATGACAGTACTCGTACGCGAAGCAGAACTGGGCTTCTGCGTGCTGGACAGCTTATTTTACTCCCCTTTCAAACCATCTATTTTCCTTTCGCTACAATTTTAACCTTATTGTCGTCAAATGAGCGGTAGAAAGCTTTGAGGTGCATATGTACTGCAGATTGAGGCCCAGTCGTATTATCCCAGCGGTGTTGATAAAGTATTTGGTTTTTGAGAATGTGTTTAGTCTCCCCAATGTTTTGCTCTTTATAATTTTCATTTTTCTAATGTATTGAATAAACTACATTACTTTGTTTTTCATTTGACAGCCTATCTTTTGGATGAACTCATTTTTATCTTCAAGTGTTTATCGGTTTGAAATAAGTAGGAATTTTGTGTTGCCAAAGGACTCTGTAGTTTTTCAGAAAGCCCTGCAATGTAAGGTAATGCTACTCCTCTCCTTTTAGTATCTTCAGAATTTTGGGTTTAATTCCCTATCCTTTTCTTTTGACATTTATTATGATTACTCTCCGTCTGGTCCTTGACAACCTCTGCTGACGTAATCACACAGCGACACTGATCTCGTGATCAACCATTTCTCCACATAATATTCATAGTTATACATAACATTTTAAGCGCCTTTCAAAGCTCTAAAGGCCACTTTACAGTCACGGGATAAGAAGGTTTTTTTAGTGCGAGTGAACAGAGGCAACCATTCGCGCCAGCGTTCACTCTACCCGGAATGAATGGACGAAACGGATTGCATTGGAAGTCAAAAAAAAGTTACCCACGTTAACGCATCAGCTGGACTCACATGCGCCTTATTTGACAACACAACACAAATAACACCTTCATCGATTCAAGCCTGTATTTGGAAAACCAAATAACCATCTTCCGACAAGAACGAACACCTTGAGCAAAGAAAGACGCTCTCCCTGCAACTCTATAAAGAGGGATTTTCTGGGACATTGCCTCGCTTACGGCCACACTACCCTGAGAACGCCCGATCTTGTCTGATCTTGGAAGCTAAGCAGGGTCGGGCCTGGTTAGTACTTGGATGGGAGACCGCCTGGGAATATCAGGTGCTGTAAGCTTTTTTTTTGCAGCCACCTCAAACTCTGTGGGCCGATAAATGGTCTCTCCCGTTTGCGATCCGATTCCACTTTTCATTTCATGATCACCCCCGACGCGATTTTAAACGGCTTCCCACACGTTGATTTTACTCTTGAGTCGCTGCGTGTAACGATATGGCTTTCCGGCAGAGGAAGCTGTCCGCATGGGGGACCGTCATGACAGTACTCGTACGCGAAGCAGAACTGGGCTTCTGCGTGCTGGACAGCTTCTTTTACTCCCCTTTCAAACCATCTATTTTCCTTTCGCTACAATTTTAACCTCATTGTCGTCAAATGAGTGGTAGATAGCTTTGAGGTGCATATGTACTGCAGATTGAGGCCCAGTCGTATTATCCCAGCGGTGTTGATAAAGTATTTTGTTTTTGAGAATTTGTTTAGTCTCCCCAATGTTTTGCTCTTTATAATTTTCATTTTTTCCAATGTATTGAATAAATTACATTACTTTGTTTTTCATTTGACAGCCTATCTTTTGGATGTACTCATTTTTGCCTTCAAGTGTTTATCGGTTTGAAATAAGTAGGAATTTTGTGTTGCCAAAGGACTCTGTAGTTTTTCAGAAAGCCCTGCAATGTAAGGTAATGCTACTCCTCTCCTTCTAGTATCTTCAGAATTTTGGGTTTAATTCCCTATCCTTTTGTTTTGACATTTATGATGATTACTCTCCGTCTGGTCCTTTACGCCCTCTGCTGACGTAATCACACAGCGACACTGATCTCGTGATCAACCATTTCACCACATAATATTCATAGTTATACATAACATTTTAAGCGCCTTTCAAAGCTCTAAACGCCACTTTACAGTCACGGGATAAGAACGTTTTTTTGTGCGAGTGAACAGAGGCAACCATTCGCGCCAGCGTTCACTCTACCCGGAATGAATGGACGAAACGGATTGCATCGGAAGTCAAAGAAAAGTTACCCACGTTAACGCATCAGCTGGACTCACATGCGCCTTATTTGACAACACGACACAAATAACACCTTCATCGATTCAAGCCTGTATTTGGAAAACCAAATAACCATCATCCGACAAGAACGAACATCATGAGCAAAGAAAGACGCTCTCCCTGCAACACTATAAAGAGGTATTTTCTGGCACATTCCCTCGCTTACGGCCATACTACCCTGAGAACACCCGATCTCGTCCGATCTCGGAAGTTAAGCAGGTTTGGGCCTGGTTAGTACTTGGATGGGAGACCGCCTGGGAATACCAGGTGCTGTAAGCTTTTTTTTTTTTTTTTTGCAGCCACTCCAAACACTGTGAGCCGAGAAATGGTCTCTCCCGTTCGCGATCCGATTTCACTTTTCATTTCACGATCACCCCCGACGCGATTTTAAACGGCTTCCCACACGTTGATTTTACTCTTGAGTCGCTGCGTGTAACGATATGGCTTTCCGGCAGAGGGAGCTGTCCGCATGGGGGACCATCATGACAGTACTCGTACGCGAAGCAGAACTGGGCTTCTGCGTGCCGGACAGCTCCTTTTACTCCCCTTTCAAACCATCTATTTTCCTTTCGCTACAATTTTAACCTCATTGTTGTCAAATGAGCGGTAGATAGCTTTGAGGTGCATATGTACTGCAGATTGAGGCCCAGTAGTATTATCCCAGCGGTGTTGATAAAGTATTTTGTTTTTGAGAATGTGTTTAGTCTCCCCAATGTTTTGCTCTTTATAATTTTCATTTTTCCAATGTATTCAATAAACTACATTACTTTGTTTTTCATTTGCCAGCCTAACTTTTGGATGCACTCATTTTTGCCTTCAAGTGTTTATCGGTTTGAAATAAGTAGGAATTTTGTGTTGCCAAAGGACTCTAGTTTTTCAGAAAGCCCTGCAATGTAAGGTAATGCTACTCCTCTCCTTTTAGTATCTTCAGAATTTTGGGTTTAATTCCCTATCCTTTTCTTTTGACATTTATTATGATTACTCTCCGCCTGATCCTTGACGCCCTCTGCGGACGTAATCACACAGCGACACTGATCTTGTGATCAACCATTTCACCACATAATATTCATAGTTATACATAACATATTAAGCGCCTTTCAAAGCTCTAAAGGCCACCTTACACTCACGGGATAAGAACGTTTTTTGGTGCGAGTGAACAGAGGCAACCATTCGCGCCAGCGTTCACTCTACCCGGAATGAATGGACGAAACGGATCGCATTGGAAGTCAAAGAAAAGTTACCCACGTTAACGCATCAGCTGGACTCACATGCACCTTATTTGACAACACGACACAAATAACACCTTCATCGATTCAAGCCTGTATTTGGAAAACCAAATAACCATCATCCAACAAGAACGAACACCATGAGCAAAGAAAGACGCTCTCCCTGCAACACTATAAAGAGGGATTTTCTGGCACATTCCCTCACTTACGGCCATACAACCCTGATAACGCCCGATCTTGTCCGTGTAACCGGCCTCAGGCCTAGGGGATACCTGGGTCAGTCCAAAGACGTCACAGGCAGGTAGCACTGTGAACGACGAGGAAAAGACGACACAAGACAACCGTGTTAATCAGCTTCACACAACGGCATTTATGACCATTTACTCATCAAAACATCAATTCAGCAAGTTCAATATCAGAATACATTCATGTGTAGATCTATACATTAAACATCTATACATTGTATATATCCTCCACATTCGCACATGCTTATGCACGTCTGCCCGCTCGTGTGTGTTGTACTGGGAACTACAATTGACATCCAAAAATCCATATTCATCAAAGCCACAAAATATTCATCAAAGCCACAAAACAAGATTTCATATATAGCATCGCCCAATAAGTCCCCAATTACATCTTGAGAATGTTTAACACTTATTATTCTGAATACCTGTGAACGACGAGGAAAAGACGACACGAGACCACCGTGTTAATCAGCTTCACACAACGGCATTTATGACAACTGCGCATGCGTGAGCTGAGCCTACATCGCCTTCCTCTGTTCCATTCACAGGCGCGTAGCGCCCTCTCCTGACTTGGGAGTCTAATCGACTAACATACAGTAACGGAGGTCGTTTCTAACCCCCTATACTCTCCCCTGTTTTAAAAGATGTCCCCCGACATCTTGACTATACCAACAAGTAGTCAAGTACCAGTAGAAGCACAGTCATCTGTCTGGTCTCCGTAGGGTGGTGTCAATCACATTCAAATGCAACTACATTCAAGTCCATACCGTCGGGGTAGGGTAGCAATAGGGTTCAGGTCGCACTAGATAATGAGTCATGGGGTAAGGCATGCAAGTATACAACACATTTGCCCCAGGTCTCCAGGCCTGGTATGATGGATGACCCAAGTGTTCATATGTGAATATCTCTCTGGGTCTTAGAGTACGAGTAGACCTTCGTGGCGGCGATTCCATTCCACTTTGTGACGCGGTGTCCGATTCCACCAACTCCGCCGGCGCTCCTGCATGCGGACTTTTACACTTGGTTTTCTTTTGCTACTTTGTATTTTTTCCATTCAGATCATTTTGATGTTTTACATTTTGTTACTGCTGACCTTTAGTTTAATACAATTTGTCAAACAACCTCCTGCTCCCTCCTGCCTGCTTTTTGGGATCCAAACCCGCCATCACCACCTCGCAAATCGTGACAGAATGAATCGGCCAACCATCGGATGCCGCAGGTACATCGGACTCGTCTCATTTCCACCCTGTGCCTGGCAATGCTACGTCCACCTTAGTGCAAGCATCGTCGCGTTTGAATTGCATCACTCGACGAGCCGCAACGTCCACATAAAAGTCCGGCCGAGACCTCCTTCCAGGTGGCCGTCCAGGGTGACACTGGGTGACTGGCATTGCACGCCCACGTCCAGCCACGCTGTCGTCGTGCATGACGAATTGAGTCTCATCCACGACGAGCCGTGCAACGTCCGCGTCAACGTCAGTCCGAGACCCCACTCACCGCTGGATCCCGGAGCGGCTCTGGACTGGTCTCGTTCCCCCGGAGCCGGGCAGTTCACGCCCACGTCGGCGTCCGGCCGAGACCTGTTCCCATACGGCCGTACGGGGTGCCATTCTGCGCCTGGCAGTTCGGCGTCCACGCAGAGCCATGCGCCGTCGCGTGAACGTGAGGGATCGCACTCACGCTCACGACGATCCGTGCCGCGTCTTCGTCCACCCCAGGCCGAGTCCCGTCCCCATCAGGCCGCCGCCCGTCGTATGCTGGAGAGGCAGCGGTTGCCCTCTCCACCGACCGTTCCCTGGCGAGTGGACCTTTTGGGAGACTGTTGGGACTTCTGGAAGCAGCCCCTTGAAGGGGGGGTACTGTCATGATCTGGTTTGCGACCAACGGGGGGCGCTGTCGGCCCCGCCTGCACCTGCACAGGTGCTGGTCGTCCCGATCAGATTGGCGACCAGCGGGTAGCGACGTCAGCCCTGCCGGCAGCCTCGCAGGTGCTGGTCGTTATAATCATTGACACTTAAAAGGACACCTGGCACGATCATCCGGTGCCGATTCATTGTTTGTTTGCTGCTTGGTTGCTGCATGCATCGTGTACGTGTTTGTTTAACCTTGGCGGACTTTTACTTTTGGTCTTCTTTTGCTACTTTGTATTTTTTTCGATTCAGATGATTTTGATGTTTTACATTTGGTTCCTGCTGACTTTATTTTAATACAATTTGTCAAACAACCTCCTGCTCCCTCCTGCCTGCTTTTTGGGATCCGAACCCGCCATCACCACCTCGCAAACCATGACAGCTGAAGTGCAATGCCTTGAACACCACGGTCATAGTATTTCTTCCTTTTTTTCAGAGCTCTTTTGACTGTTCTCGGAGGCAATTCTGTAAGCATCTTGCATTCAACAGGCCCACTTACGTGCATATTCCTGTCGGCTTTTTACTTCTTCGTCAGCTGTCAGACCAAAAACTAAGTCGATGGGCAACCGGGGAGACCTTCCATAAAGGAAGAAGAACGGTGAATAGCCAGTGGACTCATGTCTTGTACAGTTGTACGCATGAATTACATGAGGCAAATAGTCTTTCCACTCAGCTTTCCTTTCTTCTTGGAGAGTGCGTAGCATCTGTAACAGTGTTCTATTCAGACGTTCTACAGGGTTGCTCTGCGGATGGTATGGGGTGGTTCGGGAATGTGCAATGCCAGACAACTGTTGAAGCCGCTGGAATAGACTGTTTTCAAATTCCCGACCTTGATCATGATGTAGTCTCTCTGGATAAGAGAACCGTGGAATAAAATCACTAAAGATTTTCTCAGCAGCAACCTTGCCTGACTTATTCTTAGTCGGGTAGGCTTGTGCGAAATGAGTAAAGTGGTCTACTAGGACTAGAATATACTCATAGCCTCCTTTACTTGGCTCCAGATGGAAATAATCAATAGAAATGAGCTCAAATGGGGCACTAGTAGTGATGTTGCCCATGGGTGCTTTTTCCGGAATGGTGGGTCGTTTCTGTTTAATGCAGGAACACTGGCGAATTACGTAGTTTTCTATTTCGTGCTGCATGAATGGCCAATAGAACATCTGCCTTGCAAGGTTGATCACCTTGTCAGCTCCAACATGACCCATGTCATCATGCAGGTGTTTAAGCACCGTCGACTTCAGTTTACTAGGGAGAACGAGCTGTTTCCATTTCCCCGCCTGTCTGTATAAAATTCCCTTGTCCAGTTTCAGTCTATTCCATTCGTGTACTAGTCTCCTTGCCTCTGGTCCCATTTATCTTTTATCTTTGTCATTGGGGTTCCATCCCCTCCTCTTCAGTGTCATTACCTCAGAGATTGACGCATCCTCTTCCTGAGCAGCTCTGATATCATCTGGAGTGATAACGGGGACTGTCACCGGAAGAAAATCGTCACCATCAGAGGTGAGTTGCAACACAGCCATCCATGGCACATCCGCCTCAGCCACAGTCTTGTCCCCCTGCCATATGGTGGAAACCACGTCTGGGGGCAAAGTTTCAGTGTACTCCTCTGTGTGTCCCTCCAGCTTAACTGGATAACGCGACAGTGTGTCGGCATCAGCATTCGCCTTGCCTGGCCTGTACTTTATTGTGAAGTGGAAATCCGCCAATTCACCCACCCAGCGATGTCCGGCAGCATTGAGTTTGGCCGTGCTTAGGACGTACGCGAGGGGGTTATTGTCCGTGTACACAGTGAATGAGGGTGCATAGTAGAGATAATCTCGAAATTTGTCGCAGATTGCCCACTTCAACGCCAGAAACTCAAGCTTGCCAGAATGGAGATGATAATTTTTCTCTGAAGGTGAGAGTGTTCTAGATCCATAAGCAACAACGCGAAGTTTATCTCCCTGCTGCTGATAAAGCACAGCCCCCAGACCTTCATTGGATGCGTCCGTATTTAACACAAAGGGCAGATTAAAGTCTGGGTAGGCTAAAACAGGTGGACCGGTCAATACATCTACCAGGCGGGAGACCACAGCACTGTGTTCGGGGCCACACTGAACAGGGTTACCAGAGGGAAGCTGGCCTAACTTGGTGACTTTCCTTTGGCGTGCAGCGGTGTTGTGAACTGGCCTCTTGTCTGGCTGAGTGGCCCCCTCTACCAGTTTAAACAGCAGCCGTGCAATCCTGGCAAAGTCCTGTACGAAGGATCTATAGTACCCCAAGAACCCCAATAGAGCTCTGACTTCCCCTACATTGCGTGGTTCTCTCTCTTTTAACTGCAAAACGGCTTCCAGGTCTTTAGGGTCTATGCAGACACCATCACTTGACACGAGACGACCCAAGTACCTCACTTGTCGTCTGAACAGTTCACATTTATTCGGACGTAGCTTTATGCCATGCTCCCGCAGCCGGTTAAGCACTTTCCTCAGGTCCTCTACGTGTTCATGAAATGATTTTGAAAAGCAGAGCACGTCATCCAGATAAGGAGAGCAGCATTCGTCCCTCAGGCCATCAAGAACGTCCTCCATACATCTTTGAAAGGCTGCTGGCGCATTAGTTAGGCCAAATGGGAGGCGGAGCCACTCGTACAGCCCCCAAGGGGTGCTGAAAGCCGTTAGATGCCTGGAACTGTCATCAACAAAGCCCTGGTGGTAAGCACTGCCTTGGTCAAGTATTGAGAACCAAGAGTAGCCCCTCAGGTTATCTAGCAGATCTTGAATGCGTGGGAGTGGATGACGATCAGGGACAGTTTTGCGATTTAGCTCCCTAAAGTCAACGCACAGGCACAAGCTTTCATCTTTTTTTCTAACACAGACGACAGGAGATGAGTATGCTGAAGTGGATTTTCTTATCAACCATGGTGAAGTAGGTTTTGCACATAGTCTTTGACCTCTTGATAAAGGGGTTTTGGAATGGCATTGTAACACATTTGCACCAGCGTGTTGTCAGCGAGTTGGATATTGAGTTGCAGGTTTGGAATGCAACCTATATCAGCATCACCTCTTGCAAAGACATCTGACTCTTCATACAACATGTCTCTGGCAATCCCCTGTTCTTCCTCTTTAAGATGTGACAAGTCAACCGGAGGATGCCACTTGTCTGTGGTCAGAGCCGAGCAGATTTGAACGGTGGGACTGTATAGCGGCTTTGGATTGTCGGAGCACTCCTTAAAGGGCATGACCCCAGTAACTTCCTCAATTGAGCCGAGAACAGTTCTCTGTGGAAGACGAATGTCATGTTTACTAACATTCTGAATGGGAATTTTTACCATATTTGTCAGCCCACTGGGTACATGTACTAACGAGGAGAACGGCTCTAGCCCCTCAGGGCAGCTGTTCCCTATACTGGGCTCAAATAGCATTGTTCCCCCCTTGGCCCATGCTCTGACTCTGCACTTCACCTCCCATACCTTGCCCGCAGGAATAACGAGTCCCTTCTTACCAACACACACAGGGTACTGGAGGAATGTCTCATCAGGGCCCAATTTCTGAAGCACGGAAATCAAGGTCTCTACTGTGCGTTCACTGACACTCATGGCTTCTTTCAGTATGGCTCCAATGTCCATCTGTTCATTATTCTCTTTGATCATTTCTGCAATCACATTGCTTCCTAAGAGAGGACAGTTCACACAACTCGTACTGATTAGTATGGGCACTTGTATGTCAGCATGTCCATGGCTTCCACTCCGTATCTGCAACCCCACATTTACCCATCCATCAAAGGGAACCGCTGTGCCATTCGCTGCAGATACCTCAAACGGTTGGTCCGGAAATAGGGATGAAAGTGGCTGAACGGTTACGTTGGGCAATGCTTCCTCTACCCACGCCCTACTCACCACCGTCACTTGAGACCCTGAGTCAAGCAGCATTTGGAGTGGGACCCCATTGAGTGCACATGAGACCATACATCGCTTGCCAAATAGTTGTGCTACATGTTTTTTTTTATGTTGACTGACACTGCGTCGTCAGACTTATGGATGTTACTGGTTCAACCAAGTTGATTTGTACTGGAGGCTTATCATTGGCATTGATCACTGGAAGCCACACTCCAGTGACCTTTCCCCGTTTCCCGGTGCCTTTCTTCGCAGACAGCCCACAGCTCTATGTCCTTCCTGACCACAAATGAAACAGTGAGGGCAGCTCTTAATGTTCTTCCGCACACAGGCCTGACACCTGCCCCTAGACCAGGGGTGTCAAACTCATTTCGCATCGCGGGCCACATACGGCCTAGGGAGATGTCAAGTTGGCCGGACCATTAAAATTATACCATACTCTGCTGAAAATAGCAAAAAGATCATGTCTTTCCTTTGTTTTGGTGTAAAGAAGCACAAGAACATTAGGAAAATATTGACATTTAATGAACTATCATTTTACAAAACATTTCATGAAACACCTCATCTTTCCTTAGACAAATGTGCAATTTACTTTTATCATTCACAAATATGCATTGCAATTGATCCCAATGATTATACAAAGGCACAAAACTTTAATTTGTACTGAAAAATATAGTAATGCACTTTAAGATTAAATGAGACTTTTAAAGAAAGGGATTTTTTAAACCACTGACACATACGCATATAAAATCTAAATGTAATCCCTGCGTACACCTTACAAACTAAGGGGAGTGATTCTAAATTTGTAACGAAGAAAGTGTTCACGTGTCCTGTAAATCTGTAAACTTCATACATGAAACATACATACACATACAATACATACTGAAAATATATGGAGTTGTATGAACAGTAAAATTCCATCACAGAACTTTTGTTTTGAAGCTGCTGACTAACATTAAAGTGTGGTATGGCAGGCTGTGGGTAATGTTGCTGTCGCTGAGAAGTTTGTCAAACTGACGATGGTTCAGACCTCTGGAAATTTACAGTGCGAACAACCACCTCCATGACGTGGTCCATTTTCAGCGACTTGCAACACAATGCCTCCTGGTGCAAAATACAGTGAAATATCCAGAAACGATCTCCTCCATTAAGGGCTTGTACTTTCTCTTTGAACTTTGTCACGACACCTGCTTTCTTTCCGACCATGGATGACGCCCCGTCTGTAGCCAGGCTGACAGCGCGGGACCAGTTCACTCCAACTCTGTCCAATACAGCAACGACAGAGCCGAAAATGTCCTCGGCTGTTGTGGTGTCCATCATTAGCACCAACTCAAGAAACTCTTCAGTAACAGTCAATGTCTCATCAACTCCTCGAATAAATAAGGTCTGTTGGGCCACGTCTGTGATGTCAGTGCTCTCGTCAATTGCCACGGATAATGCAATAAATCCTCTCTGCTATAGTATTCCTCGTCAGGCTAATATTGGCAAAAGCTTGTCGCTTCTCGGAACATACAAGTTCAGCCGCCTTCATCATGCATCGTTTAACAAACTCACCGTCGAAATAGGGCCTCAATGCTAATGCTATTCCACTAGCAATTAGGTAGCTGGCTTTTACCGCTGCTTCACTGACTTCTCGGCTCCGGATGAAAGTTGACTGCTGTTTCCTCAGACCCGCCAGCAATTCGTTAATCTCTTCTCTTCTCTTCTCAGTTGTCCTTGCAACCCGTCATATTTTTTCGCTGTGATGAGTCTCGTAGTGGCGTCGAATATTATATTCCTTCAATACCGAAACTTGTTGCAAACACACCAAGCACAAAGGTTTTCCGTGCATCTCTGTAAATAAATAGGACGTGGTCCATTTTTCTTTGAAAATTCTACACTCCTTATCTACTTTTCTTCGTTTGGATAACGACATTTTGGCTAATGAGGGTGTAGCGGAGAGGTAGAGACCAAGATATTAACAACTTCGTAACAAGCAGCAGATGGCGCATTGACACCGTCGGCTGTTTTCAGTCTATCACAGTGATGCGGCGTGTCTTCTACTCTGATGGAAAGAGTGCGCCCCTTAGCGGATAATGCATGAATTGCAGTGAATCAAAAAATATTAATTCCATGTCTTTTATGCATTTTTCCACTTTCAAATTATCCTGCGGGCCTGATTGAACCTCTTCGGGGGCCGGTTCCGGCCCGCGGGCCGTATGTTTGACACCCCTGCCCTAGACTCATTCGTTGGTGTCTGGGGTCGCGTCGAGGATCGAGTCAGGGACGGACATGGATCTACCTGAGGCGCCGATTCTGTAGGTTTAACAACTTGGGCAAAGTGTTTGGTCAGTGCGGTCACTTGTGCAGCCAGCTCGAGAATGGCAGCACGGTTAGCCTGTAATTCAGAGTCAACTTTGGTCTGGTTAATCTGGTCAGTTTGATTAGTTTGAGCAGCATGGACATTCACAGATCGATTTTTAGTCACAGTACTGAGGCGTTTCACCCTCTCAGCCTCTTCACTTGTGGACTTGCTAAGTTGTTCTAACAGAACATCATCACGAACCTGTAAATCTGTAAGGAATGGTTTGAGATCTGAGATGATAATTCTTCTCATTTAACCCTTGATAGAGTTTGTGCAGAAATGTACCTTGGACAAGTTTTTGATCGTAACCAAAATCTGCACCTGATTGTTGTGACTCAAACAAAATTCTTTGCTTCAAACCCATCAGTCTATATAAAAATTGCTGTGAGGACTCACTGTCTCGCTGCTGAGCGGTAGTGAGTTCGTTGAAGAGCTCAGAGCTGCTCTTATCTCTGATATGTGATCGTAAAATTGTTTTTAACTGTGACATGTAAGACCCTCTGTATCACTTAGCATGTCTCGGAATGTTCCAGGTTTAGTTATCTTCGACACAGTGCGGATAACCTCAGACTCGTTAAACCCGTCTTGGTGTCCCTCATCCATTTGTCTACACAGGCTACGGTATGACAGTTCAGACCCGGTGTCAGAAATCTGACCACCATAAATTTTGAACTCCCTCCGTGGAAACAGAGCAGCTACATCCGTGTACTTCACCACCATACCGGAGGATAAGCCGGCATGTTCAGGAGGAGCACCACCTGAACTGTTGGCGATGATTCTGAATGGCGATGGAGTGGTGACGTTCCTGCCCGGTGTGTGGATGTCTCTCGGTGGAAGAGATGTGACCTCAACTTCTCCTCTCAGGTCAGCTCCTTCCCCAGTAGGTTCCTCCGGGGCATCTAGGAGCTCGCTGATCATGTCATCGAGGTGAAGGCGTTGAGACATGCCTTCATCTTCTATGTGTCTTAATTTGTCACCTCTGACGTAGTCAATAATCACATCAAACAGTTCTGGTTCACTAAGGGCCGCAAGCTCCTCAGTATCACTCTCATCCACTGCGCTGGCAACAGTTAGTAGCTGATTGACATTCAATGCTTATAGTCTCTTTTGGATCTTGAAAATCAATACCCGTCGTGGAGTTGTGGGAGCCATTGTTAGCCCCTGAAGCCTCCACTCTCTGGAGAACGGACAGCACTACAGTCTTCCCTGAAGCTTTAGGCACAGGTTCTCTTCGTAGCAGCTCCCAATCTGCCCACTAGCGGCACGGATCCCGGACGAGCCCCCAATTGTAACCGGCCTCAGGCCGAGGGGATACCTGGTAGCACTGTGAACGATGAGGAAAAGACGACACGAGACAACCGTGTTAATCAGCTTCACACAACGGCATTTCTGACCATTTACTCATCAAAACATCAATTCAGCAAGTTCAATATCAGAATACATTCATGTGTAGATCTATACATTCAACATCTATACATTGTACATATCCTCCACATTCGCACATGCTTATGCACGTCTGCCCACTCGTGTGTGTTGTACTGGGAACTACAATTGACATCCAAAAATCCAAATTCATCAAAGCCACAAAATATTCATCAAAGCCACAAAACAAGATTTCATATATTGCATCGCCCAATAAGTCCCCAATTACTTTAACATCTTGAGAATGTCTAACACTTATTATTTTGAATACCTGTGAACGACGAGGAAAAGACGACACGAGACAACCGTGTTAATCAGCTTCACACAACGGCATTTATGACAACTGCGCATGCGTGAGCTGAGTCTACATCGCCTTCCTCTGTTCCATTCACAGGCGCGCAGCGCCCTCTCCTGACTTGGTAGTCTAATCAACTAACATACAGTAACGGAGGTTGTTTCTAACCCCCCTATCTTGGAAGCTAAGCAGGGTCAGGCCTGGTTAGTACTTGGATGGGAGACCGCCTGCGAATACCAGGTGCTGTAAGCTTTTTTTTTTTTTTGCAGCCACCCCAAACACTGTGGGCCGAGAAATGGTCTCTCCCGTTCGCGATCCGATTTCACTTTTCATTTCACGATCACCCCGACGCGATTTTAAACGGCTTCCCACACGTTGATTTTACTCTTTAGTCGCTGCGATATGGCTTTCTGGCAGAGGGAGCTGTCCGCATGGGGTACCGTCATGACAGTACTCGTACGCGAAGCAGAACTGGGCTTCTGCGTTCCGGACAGCTTCTTTTACTCCCCTTTCAAACCATCTATTTTCCTTTCGCTACAATTTTAACCTCATTGTCGTCAAATGAGCGCTAGATAGCTTTAAGGTGCATAGGTACTGCAGATTGAGGCCCAGTAGTATTATCCCAGCGGTGTTGATAAAGTATTTTTTTTTTTTAGAATTTGTTTAGTCTCCCCAATGTTTTGCTCTTTATAATTTTCATTTTTCCAATGTATTGAATAAACTACATTACTTTGTTTTTCATTTGACAGCCTATCTTTTGGATGCACTCATTTTTGCCTTCAAGTGTTTATCGGTTTGAAATAAGTAGGAATTTTGTGTTGCCAAAGGACTCTGTAGTTTTTCAGAAAGCCCTGCAATGTAAGGTAATGCTATTCCTCTCCTTTTAGTATCTTTAGAATTTTGGGTTTAATTCCCTATCCTTTTCTTTTGACATTTGTTAAATGACCACTGAGGGCAACCACAGTTTGTGAGTGCTCTTCTGACATGTTTTGACTCCTTTTCTCTACTTTCAACGCTGGTTGGTATTAGCCCGATGCTGGATGGTTCTGATTGATAGAGTGTTTATGCACATTAGTAAACATTTTACGTTATTTCATGTTTAGATTAAGTAAACATATGTTTTTTCATGTTTAGCTTAGTATATATTATGAATTGTGCACGTTTAATTTCAGTCTAATTTAGTTAAATAAAACTATCAGTCTTATTAGTTCAATAGCCGTTGGAAGGAAAAGGCAGCGGCTCCAACTTCAATCTGAGACCCGCCCAACACTGAGTTGTTCGTAACCGATTGGACGGGAAAGGTCGACTTGTTCGCAACTGATTGGACAACAGATCGCCACTCTGTATGTTTAAAAACTTGTCAGAGCGGGAGCTCGGTCGCTTTTGCTCTTTTGCTCTTTTTTGCTCTTTTGCTCTTTCTCTTTGTTCTCTGTGCTCATGTCTTCGTCCCACCGAGACGAGAAGTGCTTTCTCTGTCTCGTTAGAATAAAGTAGTTTTTTGTTCACCATCTATTGTACTTGCTGATATTTTTATCAAGTGAACTCCAGACAATGCGCGAACCAGGAAAGACAAACGAAGTTTTAACCGGACATTAATTGGTGCCAAGAAACCCGTGCCAGTCAACCTGCCTTAGCGTGAGGACTACACCTGGGCGACCCAATCAAGGCGAGACGGGAACTAAAGAAGCTCCTGGTGGTTGACCCGTTTTATGATTTTTGACGGGAGACACGCTTTGAGGGGCGCGTCGAACCTGCTCTTTGATTGGCGGCGACCTACGGAAGAAACGAAGATTTTTTTCGTTCTTCACTGAAGCCTGCTCGTACAATCCTCCGCGCGAGAGACGGAAAGAATCACTCCTTTCTGGTGGCGTTGTGGCTCCTCGCGTTCTGGCTGAAGGACTACACGGCAGCATTCAAAAGTTCACTAAGTAAGTAGCGCGCTAGCTAGCAGCCATTGTTTGAATGCATTGTGAGACCTCTCCCGGCCAGAGACGGTCCTATTCCACTTGACTCACGTACGAACCGGTGTGAAGCGATTTTCGTTAGGCAAGGTGGCCAAATGAGAATACGTATGCCGGCGGAGGAGTGCATATTAATGTGCACGAAATATCCACACGCCGAATTGTGAATCGGAAGTTTTCCAGCGAAAGAATATTGTTCACAAGGTGGTGATAGCTGGGATTCAGTTTGTGTGGTGGACCGCTTTTATTCTGAAGAGCGGAAGTGTTTTAGGGCAGCTGCTATAGTACTGAGTCGAGAGGAAAGAAATAAGATCAAAAATACATTCTTAACTTGGTTTGTCTATGCTAGCATAGTGGCACAGAGAAAGTTCTTTGTCTCGGAGAGAAAAAAGGGTGGGGGCGAAGTCATTTGAGCCGTTGGTGTGTGTGTGTGTGCGTGTGTGCGTAAGAGCATTCCTTGTGTGTGTGCGTGAACGCGCATCCTGGCTGAGGATTGGCGCGAATCACGCCCTTTGTTCTTGGGTTTGAATCAACATCGCGAGGTGTGCTTCCTTACTGGTGATAGTTAAAGAAGGAATTTGTTGTTGCAATCGTGAAAATGGGTGCTATTTTTTCTAAAAAGACCCCAATTCATAGGGACGTAGAGTTTATGTCCAAAAAGTTCCCAGGTAGCGAACTTTATTGCAAGAAGTGGATGGACTGTAGTACGTTCTCTGGTGCGTTGCAACTACAACCTTTGAAGGAAATCATGTTTCAATTGAAACTTCAGGAAGCATCCGCGATGAAAAAATCTCTTGGAAAGATACATGCCGAGATAATTGCCTGCGAAGCTTGGATTGCGCAAGCAAAAATCAGAGAGAGAGAAATGGAAGCCAAACGGATGAAAAAAGAGGAGAAAGCGATAGTTGCAATGTCTTCCAAAGTGGGCTCTGACGATGAGACTGTGGCTTCGTCTGTTGCACGTCCCAATGAAAAGTTGGTGGAAAATGGAAAGCAGCCATTGTTTCAATCCCCAGAGCTCCCCCACGGGAGGCGAGGGGGAGAGGCGGGGCAGGCGCCACGACCCCCCTCCTACCACTCCTTCTCTTCCCCCTCCTCCTTCTACCCCTCCTCCGCAGGGCTGAAGAAAGGGGAGGACGCCATTTGTTCAACCCCTGTGGGGCGGGTGGGCCCCCCTGGGTGGGCCCCCCCGGTGATGACTCCAAATGTCTGTTGGGCAGACCAGCAGAATGGAGCGCTTATGACCCCTACTGGAGGAATACGAGGATTGCAACCTGATATTAAAAATCAGATTGCTGCTGATTGTGTCTCTTCGCGTACAAGGAGCAAAGCAAATTGTTCTGGACAATTGTATCCGTTTGAAGAGTTGAATGGAATTGAAATGAATAATGGAACCGACTGTGACGTTTTGCCACTCATTCAGGTAGCAAATCCTAATTCTTCAAGCATACATGATCAAACTATCTTGGTTTATCGGCCATGGGGCGACAGTGATGTCGCAGAGGCGTGTAAAGGACTAGGTGATGTTGTTGAAAATGCAGAAAGTTGGACTGAGAATTTTGAAGAGTTATGTGCTTCTTATCAGTTGAATGGACAAGAAACACTTAAGGTTCTCAGGAGATGCTTGGGACACCATTGGAATCGGGTGAAAGGTGACTTTACTGGGAAAACATCGATGGGAACAAACATGACGTACGAGGAAGCAACAACCCAACGAAGATTGATTTGTGAAAACATCCGAACATTATGGAAAAAAACACCAAACTTTGGCTTGATTCAGAATTGTAGACAGTTACGTGGGGAAGATATTAACATTTTTCGGGGACGCTTGGAAAATGTTTTTCGAAACCACTGCTGTATTCCTGAATCTGCTGATGAGAATTCCATGTATGTCAACCAATTCAAGCAAACATTTTTCCAGAATTTGACGCCGGAAATTGGAGATTTCATTCGCAAACATTATGTCCAACACCGGACTGGAAGGTTGGTTGATCTCATGGAGTGGGCAATACACGCCCAAGAAGTGGTGAGAAAAAAGTGGGGAAATGGTGCAAATTCGCCGATGGAACATGTGATGGCATCTACCATGGGTAACATAATGGAGAAAGTGTTATACCAGGATCGGATGAAGAGACGGATGCCGCACAATGATCGATGCTACAATTGTGGCAGTGTAGGGCATATTGCTCGCCACTGCAAAAAGAAACCTATACCGAAAAGGAAACATGGGAAATCTTACAGACCTCCACCATATAATACGCGATATGGTGAAGGACAGAAAACAAAACATTCAGATTGACGCGAGGAACCCCATTTCAACACTGATGACAACAATCACAACAGTGAGAAATGGGAATCAATAAAACCAGTTGAAATCTTGGATTTGACTAATGTGTTTGCCTTAACCTTACCGGAAAACGAAAAACCTTATTATTGGCTAAAAATCGGGAAAAAGGATGTCAAATTTCTTTGCGATAGTGGTGCATGCAGATCAGTGTTAAGAGACACCATTCCAGGTATCACTCCGAGTCGACAACAAATTTCTGTGGTATCTGCAGATGGGAAAGTGACATTGTTACCGATTTCCAAACCAATAAAAATTTTAGATGAGGGACTAACTCCATACAAGGTCACTATGGTCTTGAGTGGAGAGTGTCTTATAAATTTGTTGGGGAGAGACCTGTTACAAAAATTGCAAATAGCTTTAATACCAACAGAAGAAGGGTATAAACCCAAAAAAGTGAATTTTCTGGAGTCCTTCGTAGTTGACGCTATGGGGGACCCAATAAAGGTCGATTCATTAGAATTATGACTGATGGCCACTTTAGGGGCGGAGGACTTTCCAGACGTCCCTGCCACCCTTTGGTCATCGGGAAAAACTGATGTGGGCTTACTTAAAACAGCGAAACCAGTTGAAGTATTGCCTAAAACGACTTATCGACCAAGACTTAAACAATATCCATTAAAACAGGATGCTATTATTGGCATCACCCCTGTAATACGGGATATGGTGAAAGCTGGTATTTTGATTGAAGACCCAACTTCTGAATGTAATACACCGATATTTCCTGTTAAAAAAGTGGAATCTGGAGTTTGGAGAATGGTGCATGATTTACGACAGATAAATAAATCCATACAATCACGTGCTCCGTGTGTGCCAGACCCGCACACATTATTGAACAGTTTAAAACCTGACAAAAAATGGTTTACAGTGATTGATTTGAGCAATGCCTTTTTCTCCATTCCGTTACACAAAAATTCACGTCATTGGTTCGGATTTACATTTAATGGAAAAAAATATACATATACAAGATTACCACAAGGGTTTACAGATAGTCCTACAATTTTTTCACAGGAAATGTCTTCGTGTATTGCTGATTTTAAACATCCTGAATCTTCTCAGATTCTTTTGTATGTTGACGACATCTTAATTGCTTCACCGACTGAAGATGAGAACAAGACTGTATCAATAGCTTTGTTCCAATATTTAGCGAATACAGGTAACAAAGCTTCTTTGGATAAATTGCAGTTCTGTCAAGAAGAAGTAGTTTTCTTAGGACATCTTTTGTCAAGAAAGGGAAGAGAGTTGACAACTAAGAGAAAACAGACAATTTTGCAGGTTCCTCGACCTAAGACGAAAAAACAGATGATGACGTTTTTGGGACTGTGCAATTATTGCAGAACTTGGATTCCGCATTATGCACAAGTGACCCAACCATTATTGACACTTATATACCAAGACGAAATGGCACTGAAAGACTCTATTCAGTGGACCGAAGAGGGCAGTAAAGCATTTACAGAATTAAAAAATTTGATAGCAAACACTAGCGTCTTAGCCTTACCTGACTATGACAGCTATTCAACTCGTTATCGTAACCCACAAGGTTGCAGGATGCATGGACTTGAGACTCTGTCCTGATTTTCGTGAATATCACACTGGTTCTCCTGTAACTATATGCATGATGTCATCTTTGACAACACCAGTCGTGACATCGCCGTTCAAAAAAAAACCGCACATCAGACCGACAGCCTGGATGGAAACACCTGACAAAAAAGCCCAAAATTCAGATGTCATGGACGCATTATATCAACCATTTGCAGGAGAAAAACATGACTGGAATCCGTTGTTATCAAACACGTGGTATCGTTATGCTACATTAATTGCGAAACAAAATAGGAAAAGTAATTGCTTTGTTTGTTCTTTTATGCCACATTCTGTAACGCAACAAAGAGTGCATTCAAAGGTATTTGGAGATAAAATGGCTCGAGATGCGTATATGTTAATATCTTCGCATAAACCTGATCAACATTTTCCAGTTCTTCGCAATGCTTCGAGAGGAGAGATTGTTCCAAGTGTGGATACCATTTTGGAAACTGAAAATCAGGTTATGACCGAGAGCGGATTGAGATTACCAGTATGCGTTGCAATGTACGGTACAGGTCAAAATTTAGGTTTTATAGATGAGAATAGATGTTTATACGTGCTACCGTTAAACACCAATGTCACCATTTTACCAGTATCTTCACATCTTTGGTGGTTATGTGGTTGGAAAGTATATTCTTTTATTCCTCCGAGAGCCTACGGTATGTGCGCACCTGTTACTGTCACTGACAATACTCTCATCATTACCAGTCGTCCAGCACACCATCATGTGAAAAGAAGAGTATCGTTTAAGCCCCACGATTCGATCTGGGAAACTGATGTTCCAGAACAATTCAAACACCATAGCACGGGAAGTAAGGTAATGTTAGCTCTTTTTCCACAAATTGGAGTAGCTAAAAACATGCTACGAATTGAAACAATTGACTACAGGTTTCAAGTGTTTGTAAACGCCAGTTTGGAAGTAGATGAAATGCAAAACACTGAAATTGCAGCAATTAGACAAATGGTGCTGCAAAATAGAATGGTTTTGGACCTTTTGACAGCGCCACAAGGGGGCGTCTGTGCTATGGTGGGTGATACTTGTTGCACGTACATACCCGAAGAAGCGAATTCCATAAACATGACTGATGCTCTGTCTGTTGTCAGGGATCTCAGAGATGCCATGGCCAAAGATCACCGGCCTGATCAACCGTGGATCTTTGACGGGCTCTTTGGGGGCTCTTGGTATAAGACTTTGCTCAGAATGTTTATCCCATTCGCAATTGTGATTGTACTTATTTTCTTAGTCATTGGTTGTATTATTCCATGCTTAAGAACAATGCTAATGAATATGATAACTAATTCCCAGGTGAATTATGCAAAGGTTTTGTATCAACAAATGCGTGAAGGGGACCCAGTGTTGTAGCTAGGGATAGTACACCATGGCCAGAGAGTGGTTGCTCCAAAGAACAAAAGCAAAAAAAGAAAACGGAGAGCCGAGAAGGAGTTTTCCTCATTAAAAACCCTCAAAAATGGAGAGGTTATATATCACAGCAGCAAAATTGTGATAGAGGTTTTTCGCCTTCTCCATGGTAAGTTAAATAATATTAGACGTT
Source organism: Hippocampus bargibanti (assembly GCF_051943395.1). Classification (NCBI taxonomy): domain Eukaryota; kingdom Metazoa; phylum Chordata; class Actinopteri; order Syngnathiformes; family Syngnathidae; genus Hippocampus; species Hippocampus bargibanti. The sequence goes on from NW_028297097.1 coordinate 203,654, forward strand.
GGATAGATGAGATTAAAATGGTTCCCTGTGCAATTAGTATGACGTGCATGCATGAAATCTTTTGGAAATGTATGAACTGATGTTTAAATGTACAACAGGAGGGAATGAGAGAGTGTTTATGCACATTAGTAAACATATTACGTTATTTCATGTTTAGATTAAGTAAACATATGTTTTTTCATGTTTAGCTTAGTATATATTATGAATTGTGCACGTTTAATTTCAGTCTAATTTAGTTAAATAAAACTATCAGTCTTATTAGTTCAATAGCCGTTGGAAGGAAAAGGCAGCGGCTCCAACTTCAATCTGAGACCCGCCCAACACTGAGTTGTTCGTAACCGATTGGACGGGAAAGGTCGACTTGTTCGCAACTGATTGGACAACAGATCGCCACTCTGTATGTTTAAAAACTTGTCAGAGCGGGAGCTCGGTCGCTTTTGCTCTTTTGCTCTTTTTTGCTCTTTTGCTCTTTCTCTTTGTTCTCTGTGCTCATGTCTTCGTCCCACCGAGACGAGAAGTGCTTTCTCTGTCTCGTTAGAATAAAGTAGTTTTTTGTTCACCATCTATTGTACTTGCTGATATTTTTATCAAGTGAACTCCAGACAATGCGCGAACCAGGAAAGACAAACGAAGTTTTAACCGGACATTAATTGGTGCCAAGAAACCCGTGCCAGTCAACCTGCCTTAGCGTGAGGACTACACCTGGGCGACCCAATCAAGGCGAGACGGGAACTAAAGAAGCTCCTGGTGGTTGACCCGTTTTATGATTTTTGACGGGAGACACGCTTTGAGGGGCGCGTCGAACCTGCTCTTTGATTGGCGGCGACCTACGGAAGAAACGAAGATTTTTTTCGTTCTTCACTGAAGCCTGCTCGTACAATCCTCCGCGCGAGAGACGGAAAGAATCACTCCTTTCTGGTGGCGTTGTGGCTCCTCGCGTTCTGGCTGAAGGACTACACGGCAGCATTCAAAAGTTCACTAAGTAAGTAGCGCGCTAGCTAGCAGCCATTGTTTGAATGCATTGTGAGACCTCTCCAGGCCAGAGACGGTCCTATTCCACTTGACTCACGTACGAACCGGTGTGAAGCGATTTTCGTTAGGCAAGGTGGCCAAATGAGAATACGTATGCCGGCGGAGGAGTGCATATTAATGTGCACGAAATATCCACACGCCGAATTGTGAATCGGAAGTTTTCCAGCGAAAGAATATTGTTCACAAGGTGGTGATAGCTGGGATTCAGTTTGTGTGGTGGACCGCTTTTATTCTGAAGAGCGGAAGTGTTTTAGGGCAGCTGCTATAGTACTGAGTCGAGAGGAAAGAAATAAGATCAAAAATACATTCTTAACTTGGTTTGTCTATGCTAGCATAGTGGCACAGAGAAAGTTCTTTGTCTCGGAGAGAAAAAAGGGTGGGGGCGAAGTCATTTGAGCCGTTGGTGTGTGTGTGTGTGTGTGCGTGTGTGCGTAAGAGCATTCCTTGTGTGTGTGCGTGAACGCGCATCCTGGCTGAGGATTGGCGCGAATCACGCCCTTTGTTCTTGGGTTTGAATCAACATCGCGAGGTGTGCTTCCTTACTGGTGATAGTTAAAGAAGGAATTTGTTGTTGCAATCGTGAAAATGGGTGCTATTTTTTCTAAAAAGACCCCAATTCATAGGGACGTAGAGTTTATGTCCAAAAAGTTCCCAGGTAGCGAACTTTATTGCAAGAAGTGGATGGACTGTAGTACGTTCTCTGGTGCGTTGCAACTACAACCTTTGAAGGAAATCATGTTTCAATTGAAACTTCAGGAAGCATCCGCGATGAAAAAATCTCTTGGAAAGATACATGCCGAGATAATTGCCTGCGAAGCTTGGATTGCGCAAGCAAAAATCAGAGAGAGAGAAATGGAAGCCAAACGGATGAAAAAAGAGGAGAAAGCGATAGTTGCAATGTCTTCCAAAGTGGGCTCTGACGATGAGACTGTGGCTTCGTCTGTTGCACGTCCCAATGAAAAGTTGGTGGAAAATGGAAAGCAGCCATTGTTTCAATCCCCAGAGCTCCCCCACGGGAGGCGAGGGGGAGAGGCGGGGCAGGCGCCACGACCCCCCTCCTACCACTCCTTCTCTTCCCCCTCCTCCTTCTACCCCTCCTCCGCAGGGCTGAAGAAAGGGGAGGACGCCATTTGTTCAACCCCTGTGGGGCGGGTGGGCCCCCCCTGGGTGGGCCCCCCCGGTGATGACTCCAAATGTCTGTTGGGCAGACCAGCAGAATGGAGCGCTTATGACCCCTACTGGAGGAATACGAGGATTGCAACCTGATATTAAAAATCAGATTGCTGCTGATTGTGTCTCTTCGCGTACAAGGAGCAAAGCAAATTGTTCTGGACAATTGTATCCGTTTGAAGAGTTGAATGGAATTGAAATGAATAATGGAAGCGACTGTGACGTTTTGCCACTCATTCAGGTAGCAAATCCTAATTCTTCAAGCATACATGATCAAACTATCTTGGTTTATCGGCCATGGGGCGACAGTGATGTCGCAGAGGCGTGTAAAGGACTAGGTGATGTTGTTGAAAATGCAGAAAGTTGGACTGAGAATTTTGAAGAGTTATGTGCTTCTTATCAGTTGAATGGACAAGAAACACTTAAGGTTCTCAGGAGATGCTTGGGACACCATTGGAATCGGGTGAAAGGTGACTTTACTGGGAAAACATCGATGGGAACAAACATGACGTACGAGGAAGCAACAACCCAACGAAGATTGATTTGTGAAAACATCCGAACATTATGGAAAAAAACACCAAACTTTGGCTTGATTCAGAATTGTAGACAGTTACGTGGGGAAGATATTAACATTTTTCGGGGACGCTTGGAAAATGTTTTTCGAAACCACTGCTGTATTCCTGAATCTGCTGATGAGAATTCCATATATGTCAACCAATTCAAGCAAACATTTTTGCAGAATTTGACGCCGGAAATTGGAGATTTCATTCGCAAACATTATGTCCAACACCGGACTGGAAGGTTGGTTGATCTCATGGAGTGGGCAATACACGCCCAAGAAGTGGTGAGAAAAAAGTGGGGAAATGGTGCAAATTCGCCGATGGAACATGTGATGGCATCTACCATGGGTAACATAATGGAGAAAGTGTTATACCAGGATCGGATGAAGAGACGGATGCCGCACAATGATCGATGCTACAATTGTGGCAGTGTAGGGCATATTGCTCGCCACTGCAAAAAGAAACCTATACCGAAAAGGAAACATGGGAAATCTTACAGACCTCCACCATATAATACGCGATATGGTGAAGGACAGAAAACAAAACATTCAGATTGACGCGAGGAACCCCATTTCAACACTGATGACAACAATCACAACAGTGAGAAATGGGAATCAATAAAACCAGTTGAAATCTTGGATTTGACTAATGTGTTTGCCTTAACCTTACCGGAAAACGAAAAACCTTATTATTGGCTAAAAATCGGGAAAAAGGATGTCAAATTTCTTTGCGATAGTGGTGCATGCAGATCAGTGTTAAGAGACACCATTCCAGGTATCACTCCGAGTCGACAACAAATTTCTGTGGTATCTGCAGATGGGAAAGTGACATTGTTACCGATTTCCAAACCAATAAAAATTTTAGATGAGGGACTAACTCCATACAAGGTCACTATGGTCTTGAGTGGAGAGTGTCTTATAAATTTGTTGGGGAGAGACCTGTTACAAAAATTGCAAATAGCTTTAATACCAACAGAAGAAGGGTATAAACCCAAAAAAGTGAATTTTCTGGAGTCCTTCGTAGTTGACGCTATGGGGGACCCAATAAAGGTCGATTCATTAGAATTATGACTGATGGCCACTTTAGGGGCGGAGGACTTTCCAGACGTCCCTGCCACCCTTTGGTCATCGGGAAAAACTGATGTGGGCTTACTTAAAACAGCGAAACCAGTTGAAGTATTGCCTAAAACGACTTATCGACCAAGACTTAAACAATATCCATTAAAACAGGATGCTATTATTGGCATCACCCCTGTAATACGGGATATGGTGAAAGCTGGTATTTTGATTGAAGACCCAACTTCTGAATGTAATACACCGATATTTCCTGTTAAAAAAGTGGAATCTGGAGTTTGGAGAATGGTGCATGATTTACGACAGATAAATAAATCCATACAATCACGTGCTCCGTGTGTGCCAGACCCGCACACATTATTGAACAGTTTAAAACCTGACAAAAAATGGTTTACAGTGATTGATTTGAGCAATGCCTTTTTCTCCATTCCGTTACACAAAAATTCACGTCATTGGTTCGGATTTACATTTAATGGAAAAAAATATACATATACAAGATTACCACAAGGGTTTACAGATAGTCCTACAATTTTTTCACAGGAAATGTCTTCGTGTATTGCTGATTTTAAACATCCTGAATCTTCTCAGATTCTTTTGTATGTTGACGACATCTTAATTGCTTCACCGACTGAAGATGAGAACAAGACTGTATCAATAGCTTTGTTCCAATATTTAGCGAATACAGGTAACAAAGCTTCTTTGGATAAATTGCAGTTCTGTCAAGAAGAAGTAGTTTTCTTAGGACATCTTTTGTCAAGAAAGGGAAGAGAGTTGACAACTAAGAGAAAACAGACAATTTTGCAGGTTCCTCGACCTAAGACGAAAAAACAGATGATGACGTTTTTGGGACTGTGCAATTATTGCAGAACTTGGATTCCGCATTATGCACAAGTGACCCAACCATTATTGACACTTATATACCAAGACGAAATGGCACTGAAAGACTCTATTCAGTGGACCGAAGAGGGCAGTAAAGCATTTACAGAATTAAAAAATTTGATAGCAAACACTAGCGTCTTAGCCTTACCTGACTATGACAGCTATTCAACTCGTTATCGTAACCCACAAGGTTGCAGGATGCATGGACTTGAGACTCTGTCCTGATTTTCGTGAATATCACACTGGTTCTCCTGTAACTATATGCATGATGTCATCTTTGACAACACCAGTCGTGACATCGCCGTTCAAAAAAAAACCGCACATCAGACCGACAGCCTGGATGGAAACACCTGACAAAAAAGCCCAAAATTCAGATGTCATGGACGCATTATATCAACCATTTGCAGGAGAAAAACATGACTGGAATCCGTTGTTATCAAACACGTGGTATCGTTATGCTACATTAATTGCGAAACAAAATAGGAAAAGTAATTGCTTTGTTTGTTCTTTTATGCCACATTCTGTAACGCAACAAAGAGTGCATTCAAAGGTATTTGGAGATAAAATGGCTCGAGATGCGTATATGTTAATATCTTCGCATAAACCTGATCAACATTTTCCAGTTCTTCGCAATGCTTCGAGAGGAGAGATTGTTCCAAGTGTGGATACCATTTTGGAAATTGAAAATCAGGTTATGACCGAGAGCGGATTGAGATTACCAGTATGCGTTGCAATGTACGGTACAGGTCAAAATTTAGGTTTTATAGATGAGAATAGATGTTTATACGTGCTACCGTTAAACACCAATGTCACCATTTTACCAGTATCTTCACATCTTTGGTGGTTATGTGGTTGGAAAGTATATTCTTTTATTCCTCCGAGAGCCTACGGTATGTGCGCACCTGTTACTGTCACTGACAATACTCTCATCATTACCAGTCGTCCAGCACACCATCATGTGAAAAGAAGAGTATCGTTTAAGCCCCACGATTCGATCTGGGGAACTGATGTTCCAGAACAATTCAAACACCATAGCACGGGAAGTAAGGTAATGTTAGCTCTTTTTCCACAAATTGGAGTAGCTAAAAACATGCTACGAATTGAAACAATTGACTACAGGTTTCAAGTGTTTGTAAACGCCAGTTTGGAAGTAGATGAAATGCAAAACACTGAAATTGCAGCAATTAGACAAATGGTGCTGCAAAATAGAATGGTTTTGGACCTTTTGACAGCGCCACAAGGGGGCGTCTGTGCTATGGTGGGTGATACTTGTTGCACGTACATACCCGAAGAAGCGAATTCCATAAACATGACTGATGCTCTGTCTGTTGTCAGGGATCTCAGAGATGCCATGGCCAAAGATCACCGGCCTGATCAACCGTGGATCTTTGACGGGCTCTTTGGGGGCTCTTGGTATAAGACTTTGCTCAGAATGTTTATCCCATTCGCAATTGTGATTGTACTTATTTTCTTAGTCATTGGTTGTATTATTCCATGCTTAAGAACAATGCTAATGAATATGATAACTAATTCCCAGGTGAATTATGCAAAGGTTTTGTATCAACAAATGCGTGAAGGGGACCCAGTGTTGTAGCTAGGGATAGTACACCATGGCCAGAGAGTGGTTGCTCCAAAGAACAAAAGCAAAAAAAGAAAACGGAGAGCCGAGAAGGAGTTTTCCTCATTAAAAACCCTCAAAAATGGAGAGGTTATATATCACAGCAGCAAAATTGTGATAGAGGTTTTTCGCCTTCTCCATGGTAAGTTAAATAATATTAGACGTTGGATAGATGAGATTAAAATGGTTCCCTGTGCAATTAGTATGACGTGCATGCATGAAATCTTTTGGAAATGTATGAACTGATGTTTAAATGTACAACAGGAGGGAATGAGAGAGTGTTTATGCACATTAGTAAACATATTACGTTATTTCATGTTTAGATTAAGTAAACATATGTTTTTTCATGTTTAGCTTAGTATATATTATGAATTGTGCACGTTTAATTTCAGTCTAATTTAGTTAAATAAAACTATCAGTCTTATTAGTTCAATAGCCGTTGGAAGGAAAAGGCAGCGGCTCCAACTTCAATCTGAGACCCGCCCAACACTGAGTTGTTCGTAACCGATTGGACGGGAAAGGTCGACTTGTTCGCAACTGATTGGACAACAGATCGCCACTCTGTATGTTTAAAAACTTGTCAGAGCGGGAGCTCGGTCGCTTTTGCTCTTTTGCTCTTTTTTGCTCTTTTGCTCTTTCTCTTTGTTCTCTGTGCTCATGTCTTCGTCCCACCGAGACGAGAAGTGCTTTCTCTCTCTCGTTAGAATAAAGTAGTTTTTTGTTCACCATCTATTGTACTTGCTGATATTTTTATCAAGTGAACTCCAGACAATGCGCGAACCAGGAAAGACAAACGAAGTTTTAACCGGACATTAATTGGTGCCAAGAAACCCGTGCCAGTCAACCTGCCTTAGCGTGAGGACTACACCTGGGCGACCCAATCAAGGCGAGACGGGAACTAAAGAAGCTCCTGGTGGTTGACCCGTTTTATGATTTTTGACGGGAGACACGCTTTGAGGGGCGCGTCGAACCTGCTCTTTGATTGGCGGCGACCTACGGAAGAAACGAAGATTTTTTTCGTTCTTCACTGAAGCCTGCTCGTACAATCCTCCGCGCGAGAGACGGAAAGAATCACTCCTTTCTGGTGGCGTTGTGGCTCCTCGCGTTCTGGCTGAAGGACTACACGGCAGCATTCAAAAGTTCACTAAGTAAGTAGCGCGCTAGCTAGCAGCCATTGTTTGAATGCATTGTGAGACCTCTCCCGGCCAGAGACGGTCCTATTCCACTTGACTCACGTACGAACCGGTGTGAAGCGATTTTCGTTAGGCAAGGTGGCCAAATGAGAATACGTATGCCGGCGGAGGAGTGCATATTAATGTGCACGAAATATCCACACGCCGAATTGTGAATCGGAAGTTTTCCAGCGAAAGAATATTGTTCACAAGGTGGTGATAGCTGGGATTCAGTTTGTGTGGTGGACCGCTTTTATTCTGAAGAGCGGAAGTGTTTTAGGGCAGCTGCTATAGTACTGAGTCGAGAGGAAAGAAATAAGATCAAAAATACATTCTTAACTTGGTTTGTCTATGCTAGCATAGTGGCACAGAGAAAGTTCTTTGTCTCGGAGAGAAAAAAGGGTGGGGGCGAAGTCATTTGAGCCGTTGGTGTGTGTGTGTGTGCGTGTGTGCGTAAGAGCATTCCTTGTGTGTGTGCGTGAACGCGCATCCTGGCTGAGGATTGGCGCGAATCACGCCCTTTGTTCTTGGGTTTGAATCAACATCGCGAGGTGTGCTTCCTTACTGGTGATAGTTAAAGAAGGAATTTGTTGTTGCAATCGTGAAAATGGGTGCTATTTTTTCTAAAAAGACCCCAATTCATAGGGACGTAGAGTTTATGTCCAAAAAGTTCCCAGGTAGCGAACTTTATTGCAAGAAGTGGATGGACTGTAGTACGTTCTCTGGTGCGTTGCAACTACAACCTTTGAAGGAAATCATGTTTCAATTGAAACTTCAGGAAGCATCCGCGATGAAAAAATCTCTTGGAAAGATACATGCCGAGATAATTGCCTGCGAAGCTTGGATTGCGCAAGCAAAAATCAGAGAGAGAGAAATGGAAGCCAAACGGATGAAAAAAGAGGAGAAAGCGATAGTTGCAATGTCTTCCAAAGTGGGCTCTGACGATGAGACTGTGGCTTCGTCTGTTGCACGTCCCAATGAAAAGTTGGTGGAAAATGGAAAGCAGCCATTGTTTCAATCCCCAGAGCTCCCCCACGGGAGGCGAGGGGGAGAGGCGGGGCAGGCGCCACGACCCCCCTCCTACCACTCCTTCTCTTCCCCCTCCTCCTTCTACCCCTCCTCCGCAGGGCTGAAGAAAGGGGAGGACGCCATTTGTTCAACCCCTGTGGGGCGGGTGGGCCCCCCTGGGTGGGCCCCCCCGGTGATGACTCCAAATGTCTGTTGGGCAGACCAGCAGAATGGAGCGCTTATGACCCCTACTGGAGGAATACGAGGATTGCAACCTGATATTAAAAATCAGATTGCTGCTGATTGTGTCTCTTCGCGTACAAGGAGCAAAGCAAATTGTTCTGGACAATTGTATCCGTTTGAAGAGTTGAATGGAATTGAAATGAATAATGGAAGCGACTGTGACGTTTTGCCACTCATTCAGGTAGCAAATCCTAATTCTTCAAGCATACATGATCAAACTATCTTGGTTTATCGGCCATGGGGCGACAGTGATGTCGCAGAGGCGTGTAAAGGACTAGGTGATGTTGTTGAAAATGCAGAAAGTTGGACTGAGAATTTTGAAGAGTTATGTGCTTCTTATCAGTTGAATGGACAAGAAACACTTAAGGTTCTCAGGAGATGCTTGGGACACCATTGGAATCGGGTGAAAGGTGACTTTACTGGGAAAACATCGATGGGAACAAACATGACGTACGAGGAAGCAACAACCCAACGAAGATTGATTTGTGAAAACATCCGAACATTATGGAAAAAAACACCAAACTTTGGCTTGATTCAGAATTGTAGACAGTTACGTGGGGAAGATATTAACATTTTTCGGGGACGCTTGGAAAATGTTTTTCGAAACCACTGCTGTATTCCTGAATCTGCTGATGAGAATTCCATATATGTCAACCAATTCAAGCAAACATTTTTGCAGAATTTGACGCCGGAAATTGGAGATTTCATTCGCAAACATTATGTCCAACACCGGACTGGAAGGTTGGTTGATCTCATGGAGTGGGCAATACACGCCCAAGAAGTGGTGAGAAAAAAGTGGGGAAATGGTGCAAATTCGCCGATGGAACATGTGATGGCATCTACCATGGGTAACATAATGGAGAAAGTGTTATACCAGGATCGGATGAAGAGACGGATGCCGCACAATGATCGATGCTACAATTGTGGCAGTGTAGGGCATATTGCTCGCCACTGCAAAAAGAAACCTATACCGAAAAGGAAACATGGGAAATCTTACAGACCTCCACCATATAATACGCGATATGGTGAAGGACAGAAAACAAAACATTCAGATTGACGCGAGGAACCCCATTTCATTGTGCGTATGGACAGATATACTAGTGAGATTTCTAAGGTCGTAAGTCAAAGCGAATTCAAAGTGACAGTAATGATGTCATGCATGTGAAGATGAGTTCTGAGAAGTGGGCGAATGTAGTCGTGGTGATGTACTAGACATCTGTGTTGGATCTGTAGCGATTCGGAAAGTAGGCATTCTTTAGTGCGATGCTGTGATCGTGAAGAGTTGTGTGCAAGGCAAAGGGTATTGAGTTGCTCGTGAGCGTAGTAGCCTGGATTGAGATCGTCACTGAATAGTTCTGTGAGCTCGAAACGGATTGCACGGATAGCGAAGCTGGTAGAAAGTGAAGATGCAAGTGAAGATGTATAATGTGCGAAAGAATCTTAAGTGTCAGTAGTATGCAAGTTCGGCAGCAGAGTGGAATGACTGAGCGCCATTGGTTGCCAAACTGCAGTGTCATGGCAATGTGAGCCGTAAGACTCTGCGGACCTGAGCTACTTGCACTGGAGCGACCATTGAGCGCTGAGCGGTGAGCCGATAAGATGCAGGTTGGCTCTGCATGAGTGGTCTAACTGATCTAGCAGATTGCATTGCTGGAAGAAATGCTGCATGTTCTAAGCATTGAGCGAAGCATGGAGGACTCATTACGTCAGTTCAAGCTTCAGCTACGGATTCGATGAGAGATGCATGTGCAACGTTAGTGGACTCAGTGGCCGGATGGATTAAGTGTGCATTGTCTGGACATGTAACATACTTGAGAGTGTGAAATCAGAATGTTGAGTCTGGATGCTGAATGGAAATGGACAGAGATAGTGGAACATGGATTGGCATGAAGAGATGATGGGAATCACTGATCGAAGCATGCGTCATGCGATTAAAGCAACGTAGAATGTTGAATCGCTGAATACGAAGATTGGATGTTATATGGAAAATTGGAATGATGGATGAACTGAATCCGAAGTGACTGATCATGGAAACAGCAAGATGTGCACAAATGGTGAAATGATGACCATTGCAACTGGGTATTCAATTTGGAGTGGAGAATTCGATGGACTGAAGTGCATGGAACATGTCATGAACTTAGCATTCTGGAGTGAAGATCAGACTAAGATAATTCGACGCAATGTGAATGTGACGCATGGTGACATGACGAACTTGAATGAGAGATGAATCTAAGTGATCAATCGAATTGAATGTCGAATGGATGAACTACTGAAACGATGATAGAACGAGGAATCATTGCAATAGAGATGAGGACATGATGACTTACAAGTCATAAATTACATACATGATTCGATACGAAATGATTCACGAAATCGTGATTCATTAGATGACTAGTGAATGCAATAAGATGTACAAGAGTTAGAAATCATTGTTCAGATTCGCATATCGGATCATGAATTGAATGTCTATGGAATCGCATGATGGTGAATCAGCGTACTGATGGAATGCATAGCAGAACGGACATCGAAATGTCACTGCAGACAAAAAAGAGAAACTGGAGCTCAGAAACAGAATTCTTGGTCCTGAAATCGATGGCTATTTGAGCAAAAATTTCGGAGGATTACCAAAACAACAAGTTGTTATGGAAACGGGTGATCAAGAAACTGTTCATAATTTAAAATTACGAAATTGAAATACAAAGAAATTTTCAGATGGATTCTATTAAGCAAGAAAGTATATGTAAAAAAAGGAATGTCAGAATTGAAAGTGGGTTATTGCAAAATAATGGGGCAAATCCGAATCAAGGGTTATGAGTTGCTAAGCAAATTGGGGAATCCAGCTGCGCAATGGCACAAAAGAAGTGATGGAAAAGCAGAAAGACACTTCGGTACTAACGGAGAACAAAGGGTAACATCAGAAGGTAGAGTACGGGAACATCGAGAACTGAGAATCATGAACTGGATGACAATCTGGATTGACCAACTTTTTCGAACATATGTGAACCTCAAAAGGAAATGACGATTCAAATTTCCACTAAAATCAATTGGATAGATGATTAAACTTACAAGCAAAAAAAGAAAACGGAGAGCCGAGAAGGAGTTTTCCTCATTAAAAACCCTCAAAAATGGAGAGGTTATATATCACAGCAGCAAAATTGTGATAGAGGTTTTTCGCCTTCTCCATGGTAAGTTAAATAATATTAGACGTTGGATAGATGAGATTAAAATGGTTCCCTGTGCAATTAGTATGACGTGCATGCATGAAATCTTTTGGAAATGTATGAACTGATGTTTAAATGTACAACAGGAGGGAATGAGAGAGTGTTTATGCACATTAGTAAACATATTACGTTATTTCATGTTTAGATTAAGTAAACATATGTTTTTTCATGTTTAGCTTAGTATATATTATGAATTGTGCACGTTTAATTTCAGTCTAATTTAGTTAAATAAAACTATCAGTCTTATTAGTTCAATAGCCGTTGGAAGGAAAAGGCAGCGGCTCCAACTTCAATCTGAGACCCGCCCAACACTGAGTTGTTCGTAACCGATTGGACGGGAAAGGTCGACTTGTTCGCAACTGATTGGACAACAGATCGCCACTCTGTATGTTTAAAAACTTGTCAGAGCGGGAGCTCGGTCGCTTTTGCTCTTTTGCTCTTTTTTGCTCTTTTGCTCTTTCTCTTTGTTCTCTGTGCTCATGTCTTCGTCCCACCGAGACGAGAAGTGCTTTCTCTCTCTCGTTAGAATAAAGTAGTTTTTTGTTCACCATCTATTGTACTTGCTGATATTTTTATCAAGTGAACTCCAGACAATGCGCGAACCAGGAAAGACAAACGAAGTTTTAACCGGACACTGATAACTCATTGTTTGTGTTGTCAAGGGTGGTTGGATTAAAAAAGTAAGTATTGGTCAGTGTGTGTGGCCTTCCTAAAGAATTCTGCTTTTAGCGCTCTGTCCGCTTTTATAATTACTTTACACTCCAAAAAGGCTTGTTGGGTCTCTTTAATATATTCGCGAGTATATTTAATATTGATGTCTACCGAGTGCAGGTGATTTGTGAAGGATTGAATTTCTTCTTTTTTAATTATGACGAAAGTGTCCTCCACATATCTAAACCAGTACCTCGGTTTTGTACCCGGGAAGGATATGAGAGCCTGTTTCTCCACTTTTTTCATGGCCAGATTGTTCACTATGGGTTAAACTGGTGAGCCCAAAACACAACTGTGAATTTGTTTGTAATTGTTTTTCCCGGAATTTAAAATACGTAAAGTTCAGGCAAGTAATCACGTAATAAAGTAATCAGTGTAGCCTGAGGATATAGTCCTCTGCTCTCCCCAACCTGAGAGCAGTGACCTATCATAGCAGAGGTCTGGCACCGCCACCTCTGGACGTTAGGGATATACATATGGGGCCGAAACTACGAGCAAATTTTAGTTCGCTGACGAAGACTCTTCGATGAGAAACGAGACGTCCGACACCTTCAAAGAAGTACAGATGATGGCTGAAGAAACATTTTCATTGATGGACCACTCCTGTATGGGTTGAGGTTACTTTCTGGGTTTACTTGTTAGGGTTACTTGTTAGGGTTAGGGTTACTTTCTGGGTTTACTTGTTAGGATTACTTGTTAGGGTTATGGTTACTTGTTAGGGTTACTTGTCAGGGTTAAGGTTACTTTCTGAGGTTATTTGTTAGGGTTAGGGTTACTTGCTGGGGTTACTTGTTAGGGTTACTTTTTAGGGTTAGGGTTACTGTTGGATTATTTTTATCGTTCGCCCTTGGTTCATTGCTTCAACGGGTGTTGATGGAGATCGATGGTTAAATCATCAAGGAGCCAGGTCTTGAACAGAAAGTTGATTTAATTTGGGAGAGCGCGGAGGGAGCATGGAGAGAGAGAGAGAGAGAGACGAACGGGCTGCAGGAGAATTTATGCGGCGCATAATAATGACGCGACAGGATTTGACATAATGAAAATGTGACATAATGTAAAGGAAGGCAGGATATGACGTATGAGGAAGTTGAAAATGTAAACAAAGATTACGGAGCGATGTTTAGAGATGTTTGTATGGCGAATTACCCCAACATCTCCCCCCTGACGAACATTTTTAACATCGGCCGAGGTGAACAGAAAGAAGAGAAAAAAACATCACAATGGAAACATTCTCAAATCAAAGTCATGTCATTCGCTAGCTACAATAGTCAAATCTTCATGGCATCCTGGATGGTGATCACCAGGATGACGAGTAGGAACAAAATTGTTTGTAGCATTTATCGCAAACAGGCCCCAGGGTGTGGTACGGATGAGCTGGTGAATGGGAAAAGGTGTGTGATCTGTCAGCTCCAGTGATGTGCATCGGGAATCTTCTTGATGAACGGTGTGGTGTCCTCGCGAGTCCTGGCGAAGCGTGTAGCTGCTAAGACGGCTAGCAGCTCCGCAACCGGTCCATCCCACTTTGGTGTGGCCCACGTCGTCTTCTTTAAACCGCAGCTCCGTCTTGTGGAGAACAAGAAGACTTGTGCCAGGTCACATGTCGAAAGGATGGTTTCATTCTGGACATCACACTTTCTTGCCGTTTCTTTCCCTATCAAAATCTGTCTCATCGTTTAGGCTCTGCAATGCATTTCTCACAGAAATGGCAGACATTGTTATTGTTAGATGTTAGTTGGTTAGTATATGTTATTGGTCAGTGAGTCTGCATTTCTGGAGGGCACCACTTTCTTGGGGAATGACGTAGCAGCCAACATCACTCACCACCAAAAGTGAAAATTTTGGCAATGATGATCTATTGTCACTCCCCCCTGTTGAGACATGAAAAGTCTCAATTTGCCAATTGGGAACGTGTTTGCGCGGAACACGATCCGTCTTTGACATTGCACAGATCATCAATTTGCATAAAACTGTTAATCATTGCTCAAAAATTTTGGAGGCCAAATTTTGCATGCGAACCAATTCATGTAGGGTGTACCACGAAAATTTTGTACATTGAGCACAGCTTCTCGTGCTGTTACTCCTCTGCTGGCACCCAGCAAATCATCTCTCCAAAAATGTGTTTTTGGTGGACATTTGCATGTCGCCAAATTGTATGGGTGGAGGACAGCCTTCTACAATTTGCACAAGTTGACATGGTCTTCAACATTATGGCGATCTGTGTAAATGGTCATCTCGTACTCGCCTTTTGTCATTCAGTTGGAGGGCACCAGTTGTCAGTCATTTTCGCTTCTGCGTAGGACAGTCATTTGCGCAACCCAGCTTCATCTGCGGCCACCCTGGCACGGATTCCGCAGGAGTCCTCCCCTTCTGAAGGATCTCCTTCTCTCAATTCTGGTTAGCGTGGAAGCCCTACACAATATATCTGATTTTACCTGAATCTCTGGCTGACATCGGTGCCCACTCAACTCATTTGCCAATTTCATTCTTACCGGTGAGAAATTCCTTTAATGTGCACTGCAGTCAATTACTTCAATGTGCACTGCAGTCAATTACTTCAATGTGCACTGCAACCAATTCATAATAATAATGATAATAATTCGCAATCTTGACAGGTTATCCTGCACTTTTTGTCGTAACTATAAACTACTTTTGAACTGACAAATGTCATCGCTGTACGCAAAAGCAACCAGAAGATAAATTAGCATCTGCATGCTGTCTTAATAAACGTTGGATTTCCTCCATTGCATCTCCAACATTGAATACTTTCCATTCAATCAAGCCTAATTGTAACAATTTGTTGCTCGCTAGATACTTGTTAGAGTTACTTTTCAGGGTTAATGTTACTTCTGGGGTTACTTGTTAGGGTTAGGGTTACTGCTGTGGTTACTTGTTAGGGTTAGGTATACTTGTTAGGATTACTTTCTGGGATTACTTGTTAAGGTTACTTGTTAGGGTTAAGGTTACTTCCTGGGATTACTTTTAGGGTTACTTTCTGGGGTTACTTGTTAGGGTTACTTGTTAGGGCTAGGGTTACTTTCTGGGTTTAAATGTTAGGGTTACTTGTTAGGGCTAGGGTTAGTTTCTGGGGTTACTTGTTAGGGTTACTTGTTAGGGCTAGCCTGGAGCGGAGGAGGTGACAGGAGGGGCGGGGCGCGCCCAGGACGGCGACGAGATGTGACAAATTCGTTGCTCGCTAGATGGTTGGATGAGAAATATGTGCAATAAAAATTGTCATGCATTACAATAAATGCCACACATTATGCTTTTGGAAAACAAAACTATTCTCAATATGGGCTTTGTCATCGATCCCAAATCATCAGGTGGGTTTGCCAACTCTAGTTGTGCAGGTGCATCCCACCAGCCATTGCGGCCTCTCCTTTGTTGGATATCCTATGATAATTGAAGCGGAGATTAAACTTTGTTTCCAAAAACACCAAGAATGCAAATTCGGTTCGGATGATACTCCGGATGAAAATATCAGGATGGGTGGATGCAAATGGCTTGTGCACCCCACAGTTCATCAATTCATCCTGCAAATGGAACAATTTCTCAACCATCATCCCATCTCTGTTTGCGAATTGTTGCTTTACACATCATCTGCACAAAAAGCATAATGAAAAAAGGTCAGTCATCAAATTTTGCAACTCCATCTTTTCCTTTTGAAATTAATTTCTCTGCTCAGAAACTAATAAAGGTGCATCCGATCAAATTCAATTCATCGTTTTTATGAATCAAATCATCTGCTCTTTGATTTCAGGGGATGACAATTGTCAGGTCAAAACCAGTGTAATGATCACGTCACAATAATTATCTTAATAAATCTAGAAACTTTCCTTCTATGAAATGTCCAAAAATATCAACTGGTGAATCTCTGTAAGGACTTAATCACCAGCAAATTTAGTTACATTTACCTTGCCAATTCCATCCAATTCAAGATAAATGTTCCTGTTATTCAGCCCAATTTACTGACCATTTTATTTACTTCTTCCGATTGAACCGTCGTTTACGAGCAGCACAGTGGGGCCCCAGAATTGTCTTTGGGTGTTTTAAACCCGTCTTTGAAGCTCTGTGCTGACAAAAACCCTTGATAAGAGGCATCGTAAATAACTCTGGCTTGTTTCAAATGGCTTGAACAAGCTGTGGACAGAACAAGGTTCAGCTCAGTTTGACAAAACTAAACTTATAATTTTATAAAGTCACTCTTTGATTCTGTCATTTTATACAATTTCCATTTCATTTCGCATTTGCCCAAATCAGGATTTCAAAATGATTTGTCTTTCATGGAAAAGGGCATGAGCTTCAAAAGTGTGAATTAATCATAATCATTTATCATTGAATCTAGCAACATCTATCTTGCTGATTTCAGTTCAATTTGAGATAAACATCCTTATTTCCTTAATTGAACCGTGATAGAGGAAAAATTGAGCAAAAACTTACATGATTGTTATCCTAAGGAATGCAATGGTCTCACTGCTTAAACACCATCCCCCAGTTTTTGAGACACAGCGGGCAAAATCCCAGCAGTCATAAATAACTCCAAAACGCAAATCGCTCTTGAGAGCAATGTGGCACAATTTCAACGCTGATAATTTTACAAATTCATTGTAGTTCGACTTCGGTCTATTCATTTGTCCGCTGTCTTTATTATTATTTATTTGCTCACTCAGTCTAATTAATTATTTAATTTCAAGTAAACGGTATTCGTCAAAAAGCTATGGAAAGAAGAAACAGTGTTATGTCATTCATGAGGACGTCGAGCAGAGACGAAAGTCTCCTCACTGCATGGTTGGACAGGTCTCCCGATGAGACAGGACACCCCACTCCATGGCACCCGGTCGAGTTCTCTTGTGATGACAAGGCAGTCTCGGTTCTGTGGAGAAGAGAGGCCTCGCGGCAGAATCAAATTCGGCAGGATAACGCAGCCCTTTATTAATTTTATTTTCGTTTATTAACTTATTCGCGAATGAATCAATTTGCCGATCTCAGAATGTGGCTGTGAATTCACCCCCTACCCCTCTCTCACGGGTAGAGAAAGAAGGAGGATGGGAGGAGGTGGTCTGTCCGCATTCCTTGTGGGCAGACCACCCAAGACCACCCACCCCCTCTTTTTTTTTCTTAGCGAAGTTTAGACAATGCGCGTACATACACAACAATACATAACACACAATGCATGCACAAAAAGACGAAAGACAAAACACGAAAAGGGAAGACAAGAACACAGCCATGTGCTAGTGTTGGTGAATGAGTTGAAATTATGGTAATCCACAATATCATCAGTCAACAAGCAGGTCTCGCCGAGGGAACGACCCCTCGTCTCTTGTGGGTACAAGCAGAAGCGCACCAAAAGCTAGGAGCTTTTGTCTCTTGTCGACAACCATTATAGCTGCAGCTATTTAAAACAATAAACCTCCGGAGTGAAATTAAAAAATCTGTCAATTTCCCATTTCACTTCCGGCCCTCGCGCCCAGTGAATTCCAAAGATCCACCCCTTGTGAATATTATAATTAGAATTATTCTGGTCTTTCAGTATGATACCCAGGGCGCGGCAAACCAGACATATTTCGAACAGTATTAGCATCGATCAGTCGCGTGTAGACTATCTACACTTGGGCCCAGGATTGGAGACCCTCTTGGTCGAACCACCTGATCTAAAACCAGAATCAAGCTGGAATCAGAACCAGGTGATATCCAGATCCCGCGGCACAAGCCCTTCACAATACGTGGATTACGCACATAGAAATCCTTCTGGCCACAAAGGATTCCACATTCATTCACCCAACATAGCAGCATGCTAGCGGCACTCACCCGTGAAAACTCAACCGTGTGGTCAGGTCAGAATGAAGAGGCGTTTCCACCACGCACCCCCCAACCGCTTCGGACCCGACTGGCGCGGGTTTTGGCACCAGAATGTTGGATTATTTTTTATCGTTCGCCCTTGGTTAATTGCTTCGACGGGTGTAAATGGAGATCGATGGTTAAATCATCAGGGAGCCAGGTCTTGAACAGAAAGTTGATAGTTGATTAGAGTTGACATATATGATCCAAGATGGCGCCGCGGATGGCAGCCTCGGTCACACGCTCCCTAGTATTGTTCCTGGTTTTGTCATTTTCATTTGTTTTTTTGTGATCCTACGCGACTCAGTTACACGAGGGAAGAGTTACTGAGCATTGGGGAATCCACTCTTGGACTATTTTCACCGACACACCAAAATCTACAGGGTTTTTCGGGGCTGCTCGCGAGCGGCGTAGCAGCTCTGTACGGAGCTTTGAGACGCCGGCGAAGGAGGGGGAAGCGAGCCGGGGTGCTCGTCAAGCTATGGCAGCGTGGATTTAGAACGCCGCTCCCATCGATCCACCTCGCTAATCTACGCTCACTACCAAACAAGATGGACGAACTTCTGCTTCTCACAAAGACCAATAAAACGTTTGCCCGCTCTGCTGCGCTGTGCTTCACTGAGACTTGGCTCAGTGACCGCCACCCGGATTCCGCACTACACCTACCCGGATTACGTCTCCTTCGGGCCGATCGTGACACGGAGCAATCGGGGAAATCCAAAGGCGGTGGACTATGCTTCTACATCAACGAAGAATGGTGCACCGATGTCACGATGCTCGACGCACATTGCAGCCCTGGTTTGAATCGCAGTCTCTCAACTGCAAGCCATTCTACTCGCCACGTGAGTTCGCTTCCTTTATTCTCGTTGCCGTGTACATCGCGCCACAAGCTAATGCTAACGCGTGTATACAAACGCTAGCGGACCATGTAAACCATCTCGAGCTAAAATATCCAGAATCACCCCTGATCATTTTGGGCGATTTTAATCAAACACGCTTAAACCGTGAACTCCCCAAATATAAGCAGCATATTGACTGTTTCACCAGAGGAGAAAACATTCTAGATCATTGTTACACAGCACTCAAAGGCGCATACCGGTCTGTTGCGCATGCAGCATTGGGTCTTTCTGACCACTATTTAATCCACTTAATTCCCACATACAAACAGAAACTCAAATGTGTAAAACCGGTAGTCAAGACAGTTAAAACATGGACAGATGAAGCAAAGTTATCGCTACAAGAATGCTTCGACTGCACTGATTGGAGCGTCTTTGAAACTTCAACGGGCACATTGGATGAATACACAGACACTGTAACATCATACATCAGTTTCTGTGAGCACATGTGTGTACCAACAAAGTCCTTCCGCTCATTCAACAACAACAAGCCATGGTTCACTCCCAAACTCAGGCAACTTAGGAAAGAGAAAGAATCCGCATTTAAAAGCGGCGATCGAGCAGTTTACAAACTCGCCCGAAACAGGCTGATGAAGGAAATTAACATCGCAAAGAAAAGTTATGCGGAGAGGCTTAACAAACAGTTCTCCGCTAACGACTCTGCATCGGTGTGGAATGGCCTGAAAGCAATAACAAATTATCGTTTACCTTCCCCCCAAGCAGTGTACAACAATGGTGTGGCTGATGAGTTAAATACATACTTTGCCGATTTGAAAAGGACACCCCCATTTCCCCGGTCTGCCCACCGTTACCAGAACCTACAGTATCTCCGCCCTCTGCCCTACAGATCCACGAACTGGACGTTAGACGGCTCTTCAAGCAGCAGAAGACCAAGAAAGCTGCAGGACCTGACAGAGTGTCCCCCTCCTGCCTGAGAGTCTGCGCTGACCAGCTGGCTCCGGTCTTCACACAAATCTTTAACAGATCCCTGGAGCAGTGTGAAGTCCCATCCTGCTTCAAACAGTCTACTATCGTCCCAGTTCCAAAGAATCCAGCACCCTCGGGATTGAACAACTATAGACCTGTCGCTCTGACGTCTGTGGTCATGAAGTCCTTTGAACGCCTCGTGCTGAACCACCTAAAGAACATCACCGGACCTCTGCTAGATCCTCTTCAGTTTGCCTACCGGGCAAACAGGTCTGTGGAGGATGCAGTCAACATCGGACTGCACCACATCCTCGAACACCTTGACAACACAGGAACCTACGCAAGGATCCTGTTTGTGGACTACAGCTCTGCGTTCAATACCATCATCCCAGAACTCCTCATCCCCAAACTTCTACAGCTTGGTGTGTCCCCCACGATCTGCCAGTGGACCCTCAGCTTCCTGACAGGACGGACACAACAGGTCAGACTGGGAAATATATCATCCACAACACGAACCACGAGCACTGGAGCCCCGCAGGGATGCGTTCTCTCTCCATTGCTCTTCTCTCTCTACACAAACGACTGCACCTCAACGCACCCAGCTGTCAAATTCATAAAGTTCGCAGACGACACCACGGTCATCGGTCTCATCAAAGACGGCGACGAGTCTGCGTACCGACAACAAGTGGAGCAGCTGGAGCTCTGGTGCAGCCGTCACAACCTGGAGCTGAACATGCTCAAGACAGTTGAGATGATCGTGGACTTCAGGAAACATCCATCACCACAGCTACCCCTCACACTATCCAACTGCCTTGTGTCAACCGTTGAGACCTTCAAGTTTCTGGGAATCACAGTCTCCCAGGACATGAAGTGGGAGGTCAACACCAACTCTATTCTGAAAAAGGCCCAACAGAGAATGTACTTCCTGAAGCTGCTAAAGAAGCATGGCCTGCCACAGGAGGTGCTGCAACATTTCTACACGGCTGTCATCGAATCCATCCTGTGTTCTTCCATCACCGTTTGTTTCGGGGCCGCCACAAAAATGGACAAAATCCGACTTCAACGGACAGTTAGGACGGCGGAAAAAATCATTGGCACCGCCCTACCCACTCTCGAGGACTTGCACACTGCAAGAATCCAAACAAGGGCGCGGAAAATCCTACTGGACCCTCCGCACCCTGCCCACCACCTTTTCCAACTACTCCCCTCAGGCAGGCGCTACCGATCCATGCGCACCAAATCCAGCAGACATTTAAACAGCTTCTTCCCCCAAGCCATTAACTCTTTGAACTCTTCAACAGTAGCCAAAGTGGAACTGTATAGTGCCACTTAGCAGTTTTTTTGACGACGATACTAGTGCAGCGTGTTCTACCGGAAACAAATTCCTTGTATGTTCGACATACTTGGCAATAAAGATGATTCTGATTCTGATTCTGATTTAATTGGGAGAGCACGGGACATCGTGGTATCGGCCGCGGAGGGAGCAGGAGAGAGAGCGAGCCGAACGGGCTGCAGGAGTATTTATGCGGCGCATAGTAATGATGCGACAGGATGTGACGTAATGAAAATGCGACATCGTGTAAAGGAAGGCAAGATATGACGTATGAGGAAGTTCAAAATGTAAAAAAGACTACAGAGCGATGTTTAGAGATGTTTGTATGGCAAATTACCCTAACAGTTACTTTCTGGGGTTACCTGTTAGGGTTAAGGTTACTTTCTCGGGTTACTTGTCAGGGTGAGGGTTCTTTGTTAGGGTTAGGGTTACTTGCTGGGGTTACTTGTTAGGGATACTTGTTAGCGTTAGGGATAATTGCTGGGGTTACTTGTTAGGGACATTTGTTAGGTTTACTTGTTAGAGTTAGTGTTACGCGGTTACTTGTCGGGTTAAGGTTACTTTCTGGGGTTACTTGTTAGGGTTAGTTGTTAGGGTTAGGGTTACTTGTCACGGTGAGGGTTACTTCCTGGGGGCACTCGTTAGGGTTACTAGTCAGGGTTAGGGTTACTTTCTAGGGTTACTTGTTAGGGTTACTTGTCAGGGTTAGGGTTACTTTCTAGGGTTACATGTTAGGGTTAGGGTTAGGGTTACTTGTCACGGTTAGGGTTATTTCCTGGAGTCAATTGTTAGGGTTACTTGTTAGGGTTAGGGTTACTTTTTGGGTTACTTGTTAGGATTACTTGTCAGGGTTATTGTTACTTGTTAGGGTTAGGATTATTTGTTAGGGTTAGGGTTACTTTCTGGGGTTACTTGTTAGGGTTACTTCTCATGGTTAGGGTTAGTTGTTAGGATTAAGGTTACTTGTCAGGGTTAAGGTTACTTTCTGGGTTTACTTGTTAGGGTTACTTGTTAGGTTTAGGGTTACTTTCTGGGGTTACTTGTTAGGGTTACTTGCCAGGGTTAGGGTTACTTGTTAGGGTTAGGGTTACTTGCTGGGGTTACTTTTTAAGGTTACTTGTTGGGGTACTTGTTAGGGTTACTTGTCAGGGTTAAGGTTACGTTCTGGGGTTAGTTGTTAGGGTTACCTGTTAGGGTTAGGGTTACTTGTAAGGGTTAGGGTTACTTCTCAGAGTTAAGGTTACTTTCTGGGGTTACTTTTTCGGGTCACTTGTTAGAGATACTTGTTAGGGTTACTTGTTCGGGTCACTTGTCAGGGACACTTGATAGGGTACTGTCATATTCTATGATATATATGATGATATATTCTCCTCGCTGTCCCTCAGCAACTTTTCCACAAGCTTCAACTGGTCCAGAATTCTTCAGCCGGGGTCCCCCAGATCATCGCAGGCACCCCATCCTCTGGCCAGGTCACCCCGTCCTCCAAGAGCTCCCACCCGCTCCCGGTCAAAGGTTAGAATCAACTTTTTAAATTTTTCATTTAAATGACAACCGACGCCATCCGACAAGTTGTGTCCATCATTTGTAAAATCGCTTCAAATGACTTCTACTTGTTAGGGTTACTTTCTGGGGTTACTTGTTAGGGTTATTTCTTAGGGTTAGGGTCACTTGTTAGGGTGAGGGTTACTTGTTAGGGTTAGAGTTACTTTTCTGGGGTTACTTTTAGGGTTACTTGTTAGGGTTAGGGTTACTTGTTAAGATTAAAGTAATTTGTCAGGGTTAGGGTTACTTTCTGTGGTAACTTTTTAGGGTTAATTTTTAGGGTTACATGTTAGGGTTAGGCTTACTTCTTAGGGTTAGGCTTACTTGCTGGGGTTACTTGTTAGGGTTAGGGTTACTTGTTAGGGTTAGGGTTACTTGTCAGGGTTAATGTTACTTTCTGGGTTTACTTGTTAGGGTTACTTGTTAGGGTTAGGGGTACTTTCTGGGTTTACTTGTTAGGGTTACTTGTTAGAGTTAAGGTTACTTTCTGGGGTTACTTGTTACGGTTGCTTGTCAGGGTCATGGTCACTTGTTAGGGTTAGGGTTACTTGTTAGGGGTAGGGTTACTTGTCAGGATTAAGGTTACTTTCTGGGTTTACTTGTTAGGGCTAGGGTTACTTTCTGTGGTTACTTGCCAGGGTTAAGGTTACTTTCTGTGTTTACTTGTTAGGGTTACTTGTTAGGGCTAGGGTTACTTTCTGGGTTTACTTGTTCGGGTTACTTGTTAGGGTTAAGGTTACTTTCTGGGGTTACTTTTTAGGGTTACGTGTTAGGGTTAGGGTTACTTGTTAGAGTTACTTTTCAGGGTTAATGTTACTTCTGGGGTTACTTGTTAGGGTTAGGGTTACTGCTGTGGTTACTTGTTAGGGTTAGGTATACTTGTTAGGATTACTTTCTGGGATTACTTGTTAAGGTTACTTGTTAGGGTTAAGGTTACTTCCTGGGATTAATTTTAGGGTTACTTTCTGGGGTTACTTGTTAGGGTTACTTGTTAGGGCTAGGGTTACTTTCTGGGTTTAAATGTTAGGGTTACTTGTTAGGGCTAGGGTTAGTTTCTGGGGTTACTTGTTAGGGTTACTTGTTAGGGCTAGCCTGGAGCGGAGGAGGTGACAGGAGGGGCGGGGCGCGCCCAGGACGGCGACGAGATGTGACAAATTTGTTGCTCGCTAGATGGTTGGATGAGAAATATGTGCAATAAAAATGGTCATGCATTACAATAAATGCCACACATTATGCTTTTGGAAAACAAAACTATTCTCAATATGGGCTTTGTCATCGATCCCAAATCATCAGGTGGGTGTACCAACTCTAGTTGTGCAGGTGCATTCCACCAGCCATTGCGGCCTCTCCTTTGTTGGATCTCCTATGATAATTGAAGCGGAGATTAAACTTTGTTTCCAAAAACACCAAGAATGCAAATTCGGTTCGGATGATACTCCGGATGAAAATCACAGGATGGGTGGATGCAAATGGCTTGTGCACCCCACAGTTCATCAATTCATCCTGCAAATGGAACAATTTCTCAACCATCATCCCAGCTGTGTTTGCGAATTGTTGCTTTACACATCATCTGCACAAAAAGCATAATGAAAAAAGTTCAGTCATCAAATTTTGCAACTCCATCTTTTCCTTTTGAAATTAATTTCTCTGCTCAGAAACTAATAAAGGTGCATCCGATCAAATTCAATTTATCGTTTTTATGAATCAAATCAACTGCTCTTTGATTTCAGGGGATGACAATTGTCAGGTCAAAACCAGTGTAATGATCACGTCACAATAATTATCTTAATAAATCTATAAACTTTCCTTCTATGAAATGTCCAACAATATCAACTGGTGAATCTCTGTAAGGACTTAATCACCAGCTAATTTAGTTACATTTACCTTGCCAATTCCATCCAATTCAAGATAAATGTTCCTGTTATTCAGCCCAATTTACTGACCATTTTATTTACTTTTTCCAATTGAACCGTCGTTTACGAGCCAGCACAGTGGGGCCCCAGAATTGTCTCTGGGTGTTTTAAACCCGTCTTTGAAGCTCTGTGCTGACAAAAACCCTTGATAAGAGGCATCGTAAATAACTCTGGCTTGTTTCAAATGGCTTGAACATGCTGTGGACAGAACAAGGTTCAGCTCAGTTTGACAAAACTAAACGTATAATTTTATAAAGTCACTCTTTGATTCTGTCATTTTATACAATTTCCATTTCATTTCGCATTTGCCCAAATCAGGATTTCAAAATGACTTGTCTTTCATGGAAAAGGGGATGTAGCTTCAAAAGTGTGAATTAATCATAATCATTTATCATTGAATCTAGCAACATCTATCTTGCTGATTTCAGTTCAATTTGAGATAAACATCCTTATTTCCTCAATTGAACCGTGATAGAGGAAAAACTTGAGCAAAAACTTACATGATTGTTATCCTAAGGAATGCAATGGACTCACTGCTTAAACACCATCCCCCAGTTTTTGAGACACAGCGGGCAAAATCCCAGCAGTCATAAATAACTCCAAAACGCAAATCGCTCTTGAGAGCAATGTGGCACAATTTCAACGCTGATAATTTTACAAATTCACTGTAGTTCGGCTTCTCTCTATTCATTTGTCCGCTGTCTTTATTATTATTTATTTGCTCACTCAGTCTAATTAATTATTTAATTTCAAGTAAACGGCATTCGTCAAAAAGCTATGGAAAGAAGAAACAGTGTTATGTCATTCATGAGGACGTCGAGCAGAGATGAAAGTCTCCTCACTGCATGGTTGGACAGGTCTCCCGATGAGACAGGACAGCCCACTCCATGGCACCCGGTCGAGTTCTCTTGTGATGACAAGGCAGTCTCGGTTCTGTGGAGAAGAGAGGCCTCGCGGCAGAATCAAATTCGGCAGGATAACGCAGCCCTTTATTAATTTTATTTTCGTTTATTAACTTATTCGCGAATGAATCAATTTGCCGATCTCAGAATGTGGCTGTGAATTCACCCCCTACCCCTCTCTTACGGGTAGAGAAAGAAGGAGGATGGGAGGAGGTGGTCTGTCCGCATTCCTTGTGGGCAGACCACCCAAGACCACCCACCCCCTCTTTTTTTTTCTTAGCGAAGTTAAGACAATGCGCGTACATACACAACAATACATAACACACAATGCATGCACAAAAAGACGAAAGACAAAACACGAAAAGGGAAGACAAGAACACAGCCATGTGCTAGTGTTGGTGAATGAGTTGAAATTATGGTAATCCACAATATCATCAGTCAACAAGCAGGTCTCGCCGAGGGAACGACCCCTCGTCTCTTGTGGGTACAAGCAGAAGCGCACCAAAAGCTAGGAGCTTTTGTCTCTTGTCGACAACCATTATAGCTGCAGCTATTTAAAACAATAAACCTCCGGAGTGAAATTAAAAAATCTCTCAATTTCCCATTTCACTTCCGGCCCTCGCGCCCAGTGAAATCCAAAAATCCACCCCTAGTGAATATTATAATTAGAATTATTCTGGTTTTACAGTATGATACCCAGGGCGCGGCAAACCAGACATATCTCGACCAGTATTAGCATCGATCAGTCGCGTGTAGACTATCTACACTCGGGCCCAGGATTGGAAACCCGCTTGGTCGAACCACCCGATCTAAAACAAGAATCAAGCTGGAATCAGAACCAGGTGATATCCAGATACCGCGTCACAAGCCCTTCACAATACGTGGATTACGCGCATAGAAATCCTTCTGGCCACAAAGGATTCCACATTCATTCACCCAACATAGCAGCATGCTAGCGGCACTCACCCGTGAAAACTCAACCGTGTGGTCAGGTCAGAATGAAGAGGCGCTTCCACCACGCACCCCCCAACCGCTTTGCACCCGACTGGCGCGGGTTTTGGTACCAGAATGTTGGATTATTTTTTATCGTTAGCCCTTGGTTCATTGCTTCGACGGGTGTAAATGGAGATCGATGGTTAAATCATCAGGGAGCCAGGTCTTGAACAGAAAGTTGATTTAATTGGGAGAGAACGGGACATCGTGGTATCGGCCGCGGAGGGAGCAGGAGAGAGAGCGAGCCGAACGGGCTGCAGGAGTATTTATGCGGCGCACAGTAATGACGCGACAGGATGTGACATAATGGAAATGAGACATCGTGTAAAGGAAGGCAAGATATGACGTATGAGGAAGTTCAAAATGTAAACAAAGACTACAGAGCGATGTTTAGAGATGTTTGTATGGCGAATTACCCTAACAGTTAATTTCTGGGGTTACCTGTTAGGGTTAAGGTTACTTTCTCGGGTTACTTGTCAGGGTGAGGGTTCTTTGTTAGGGTTAGGGTTACTTGCTGGGGTTACTTGTTAGGGATACTTGTTAGCGTTAGGGATAATTGCTGGGGTTACTTGTTAGGGACATTTGTTAGGTTTACTTGTTAGAGTTAGTGTTACGCGGTTACTTGTCGGGTTAAGGTTACTTTCTGGGGTTACTTGTTAGGGTTAGTTGTTAGGGTTAGGGTTACTTGTCACGGTTAGGGTTACTTCCTGGGGTCACTCGTTAGGGTTACTTGTCAGGGTTAGGGTTACTTTCTAGGGTTACTTGTTAGGGTTACTTGTCAGGGTTAGGGTTACTTTCTAGGGTTAGTTGTTAGGGTTAGGGTTAGGGTTACTTGTCACGGTTAGGGTTATTTCCTGGAGTCAAATGTTAGGGTTACTTGTTAGGGTTAGGGTTACTTTTTGGGTTACTTGTTAGGATTACTTGTCAGGGTTAGTGTTACTTGTTAGGGTTAGGATTATTTGTTAGAGTTACTTTCTGGGGTTACTTGTTAGGGTTACTTATCATGGTTAGGGTTAGTTGTTAGGATTAAGGTTACTTGTCAGGGTTTAGGGTTACTTTCTGGGATTACTTGTTAGGGTTACTTGTCAGGGTTAGGGTTACTTGTTAGGGTTAGGGTTACTTGCTGGGGTTACTTGTTAAGGTTACTTGTTGGGGTACTTGTTAGGGTTACTTGTCAGGGTTAAGGTTACTTTCTGGGGTACTTGTTAGGGTTACTTGTCAGGGTTAAGGTTACTTTCTGGGGTTACTTGTTCGGGTCACGTGTTAGAGATACTTGTTAGGGTTACTTGTTCGGGTCACTTGTCAGGGACACTTGACAGGGTACTGTAATATTCTATGATATATATGATGATATATTCTCCTCGCTGTCCCTCAGCAACTTTTCCACAAGCATCAACTGGTCCAGAATTCTTCAGCCGGGGTCCCCCAGATCATCACAGGCACCCCATCCTCTGGCCAGGTCACCCCGTCCTCCAAGAGCTCCCACCCGCTCCCGGTCAAAGGTTAGAATCAACTTTTTAAATTTTTCATTTAAATGACAACCGACGCCACCCGACAAGTTGTGTCCATCATTTGTAAAATCGCTTCAAATGACTTCTACTTGTTAGGGTTACTTGTTAGGGTTACTTTCTGGGGTTACTTGTTAGGGTTATTTCTTAGGGTTCGGGTCACTTGTTAGGGTGAGGGTTACTTGTTAGGGGTAGGGTTACTTTCTGGGGTTACTTTTAGGGTTACTTGTTAGGGTTAGGGTTACTTGTTAAGATTAGAGTAATTTGTCAGGGTTAGGGTTACTTTCTGTGGTTACTTTTTAGGGTTAATTTTTAGGGTTACATGTTAGGGTTAGGCTTACTTGTCAGGGTTAAGGTTACTTGCTGGGATTACTTGTTAGGGTTACTTGTTAGGGTTAGGCTTACTTCTTAGGGTTAGGCTTACTTGTTAGGGTTACTTGTTAGGGTTACTTGTTAGGGTTAGGGTTACTTGTCAGGGTTAAGGTTACTTTCTGGGTTTACTTGTTAGGGTTACTTGTTAGGGTTAGTGTTACTTTCTGGGTTTACTTGTTAGGGTTACTTGCTAGAATTAAGGTTACTTTCTGGCGTTACTTGTTACGGTTGCTTGTCAGGGTCATGGTCACTTGTGAGGGTTAGGGTTCCTTGTTAGGGTTAGGGTTACTTGTCAGGATTAAGGTTACTTTCTGGGTTTACTTGTTAGGGTTACTTGTTAGGGTTAGGGTTACTTGTCAGGGTTTACTTGTTCGGGTTACTTGTTAGGGTTAAGGTTACTTTCTGGGGTTACTTTTTAGGGTTACTTGTTAGGGTTAGGGTTACTTGTTAGAGTTACTTTTCAGGGTTAATGTTACTTCTGAGGTTACTTGTTAGGGTTAGGGTTACTGCTGAGGTTACTTGTTAGGGTTAGTGTTACTTTCTGGGGTTACTTGTTAGGGTTAGAGTTACTTGTTAGGATTACTTTCTGGGATTACGTGTTAAGGTTACTTGTTAGGGTTACTTCTCAGGGGTAGGGTTACTTGCTGGGGTTACTTGCTGGGGTTACATGCTGGGGTTACTTGTTAGGGTGACTTGTCATGGTTAGGGTTACTTGTTAGGGTTAGGGTTACTTGCTGGGGTTACTTGTTTGGGCTAGGGTTACTTGTTAGGGTTAGGGTTGCTTGTTAGGGTGAGGGTTACTTGTTAAGGTTACTTGTTGGGGTACTTGTTAGGGTTACTTGTCAGGGTTAAGGTTTCTTTCTGGGGTACTTGTTAGGGTTACTTGTCAGGGTTAAGGTTACTTTCTGGGGTTAGTTGTTAGGGTTACTTGTTAGGGTTAGGGTTACTTGTCAGGGTTATTTGTAAGGGTTAGGGTTACTTGTCAGGGTTAAGGTTACTTTCTGGGGTTACTTGTTTGGGTCACGTGTTAGAGATACTTGTTAGGGTTACTTGTTCGGGTCACTTGTCAGGGACACTTGACAGGGTACTGTCATATTCTATGATATATATGATGATATATTCTCCTCGCTGTCCCTCAGCAACTTTTCCACAAGCGTCAACTGGTCCAGAATGCTTCAGCCGGGTTCCCCAGATCATCGCAGGCACCCCATCCTCTGGCCAGGTCACCCCGTCCAAAAAGAGCTCCCACCCGCTCCCGGTCAAAGGTTAGAATCAACTTTTTAAATTTTTCATTTAAATGACAACCGACGCCACCCGACAAGTTGTGTCCATCATTTGTAAAATCGCTTCAAATGACTTCTACTTGTTAGGGTTACTTGTTAGGGTTACTTTCTGGGGTTACTTGTTAGGGTTATTTCTTAGGGTTAGGGTCACTTGTTAGGGTGAGGGTTACTTGTTAGGGGTAGAGTTACTTTCTGGGGTTACTTTTAGGGTTAATTTTTAGGGTTAGGCTTACTTGTCAGGGTTAA
The DNA here is from genome assembly GCF_051943395.1 of Hippocampus bargibanti. NCBI lineage: Eukaryota > Metazoa > Chordata > Actinopteri > Syngnathiformes > Syngnathidae > Hippocampus > Hippocampus bargibanti. The sequence goes on from NW_028297097.1 coordinate 234,091, forward strand.
GGTTACTTGCTGGGATTACTTGTTAGGGTTACTTGTTAGGGTTAGGCTTACTTCTTAGGGTTAGGCTTACTTGCTGGGGTTACTTGTTAGGGTTAGGGTTACTTGTTAGGGTTAGGGTTACTTGTCAGGGTTAAGGTTACTTTCTGGGTTTACTTGTTAGGGTTACTTGTTAGGGTTAGTGTTACTTTCTGGGTTTACTTGTTAGGGTTACTTGTTAGAGTTAAGGTTACTTTCTGGCGTTACTTGTTACGGTTGCTTGTCAGGGTCATGGTCTTACTTGTTAGGGTTACTTCTCAGGGGGTAGGGTTAGGGTTAGGGTTCCTTGTTAGGGTTAGGATTACTTGTCAGGATTAAGGTTACTTTCTGGGTTTACTTGTTAGGGTTACTTGTTAGGGCTAGGGTTACTTTCTGGGGTTACTTGTTAGGGTTAAGGTTACTTTCTGGGATTACTTTTAGGGTTACTTGTTAGGGTTAGGGTTACTTGTTAGGGTTAGGGTTACTTGTTAGGGTTAAGGTTACTTTCTGGGGTTACTTTTTAGGGTTACTTGTTAGGGTTAGGGTTACTTGTTAGAGTTACTTTTCAGGGTTAATGTTACTTCTGGGGTTACTTGTTAGGGTTAGGGTTACTGCTGAGGTTACTTGTTAGGGTTAGTGTTACTTTCTGGGGTTACTTGTTAGGGTTAGAGTTACTTGTTAGGAATACTTTCTGGGATTACTTGTTAAGGTTACTTGTTAGGGTTACTTCTCAGGGGTAGGGTTACTTGCTTGGGTTACTTGCTGGGGTTACATGCTGGGGTTACTTGTTAGGGTGACTTGTCATGGTTAGGGTTACTTGTTAGGGTTAGGGTTACTTGTTAGGGTTAGGGTTACTTGCTGGGGTTACTTGTTTGGGCTAGGGTTACTTGTTAGGGTTAGGGTTGCTTGTTAGGGTGAGGGTTACTTGTTAGGGTGAGGGTTACTTTCTGGGTTTACTTGTTAGGATTATTTCTTAGGGTTAGGGTCACTTGTTAGGGTGAGGGTTACTTGTTAGGGTTAGGGTTACTTGTCAGGGTTAAGGTTACTTTCTAGGTTTACTTGTTAGGGTTAGGGTTACTTGTTAGGTTTAGGGTTACTTTCTGGGTTTATTTGTTAGGGTTACTTGTTAGGGTTAAGGTTACTTTCTGGGGTTACTTGTTAGGGTTACTTGTTAGGGCTACGGTTACATTCTGGGGTTACTTGTTAGGGTTACTTGTTAGGGTTAAGGTTACTTTCTGGGATTACTTGTTAGGGTTAGGGTTACTTGTCAGGGTCAAGGTTACTTTCTGTGTTTACTTGTTAGTGTTGCTTGTTAGGGCTAGGGTTACTTTCTGGGTTTACTTGTTCGGGTTACTTGTTAGGGTTAAGGGAAATTTCTTGGGTTACTTTTTAGGGTTAATTGTTAGGTTTACGGTGACTTGTTAGGGTTACTTGTCATGGTTAAGGTTACTTTCTGGAGTTACTTGCTGGGGTTACTTGTTAGGGTTACTTGTTAGGATTAGGGTTACTTGTCAGGGTTAAGGTTACTTTCTGGGGTTACTTGTTAGGGTTAGGGTTACTTTCAGGGTTTACTTGTTAGGGTTTCTTGTTAGGGTTAAGGTTACTTTCTGGGTTACTTGTTAGGGCTAGGGTTACTTTCTGGGTTTACTTGTTAGGGTTACTTGTTAGGGCTTGGGTTACTTTCTGTGTTTACTTGTTCGGGTTACTTGTTAGGGCTAGGGTTACTTTCTGGGATTACTTTTAGGGTTACTTGTTAGGGTTAGGGTTACTTGTCAGGGTTAAGGTTACTTTCTGTGTTTACTTGCTAGGGTTGCTTGTTAGGGCTAGGGTTACTTTCCGGGTTTACTTGTTAGGGTTAAGGATACTTGCTGGGGTTACTTGTTAGGGTTGGTTGTTAGGATTAGGGTTACTTTTCAGGGTTAAGGTTACTTTCTGGGTTTACTTGTTAGAGTTACTTGTTAGGGTTAGGGTTACTTTCAGGGTTTACATGTTAGGGTTTCTTGTTAGGGTTAAGGTTACTTTCTGGGGTTACTTGTTAGGGTTACTTGTTAGGGCTAGGGTTACTTTCTGGGTTTACTTGTTAGGGTTACTTGTTAGGGCTAGGGTTACTTTCTGGGGTTACTTGTTAGGGTTAAGGTTACTTTTTGGGATTACTTTTAGGGTTACTTGTAAGGGTTAGGGTTACTTGTCAGGGTTAATGTTACTTTCTGTGTTTACTTGTTAGGGTTGCTTGTTAGGGCTAGGGTTACTTTCTGGGTTTACTTGTTCGGGTTACTTGTTAGGGTTAAGGTAACTTTCTGGGGTTACTTTTTAGGGTTACTTGTTAGGGTTCGGGTTACTTGTTAGGGTTACTTGACAGGGTTAAGGTTACTTTCTGGGGTTACTTGCTGGGGTTACTTGTTAGGGTTACTTGTTAGGGTTAGGGTTACTTGATGGGGTTACTTGTTAGGGTTAGTGTTACTTTATGGGGTTACTTGTTAGGGTTAAGGTTACTTTCTGGGATTACTTTTAGGGTTACTTGTTCTGGTTAGGGTTACTTTCTGGGGTTACTTGTTGGGGTTACTTGTTAGGGCTAGGGTTACTTTCTGGGGTTACTTTTTAGGGTTCCTTGTTAGGGTGAGGGTTACTTGTTAGGATTAGGGTTACTTCTCAGGGTTATGGATACTTTCTGGGGTTACATTTTATGGTTACTTGTTAGGGTTAGTGTTACTTGTCAGGGTTAAGGTTACTTGCTGGGGTTACTTGTTAGGGTTACTTGTTAAGCTTAGGGTTACTTGTCAGGGTTAAGGTTACTTTCTGTGTTTACTTGTTAGGGTTACTTGTTATGGCTAGGGTTACGTTCTGGGTTACGTGTCAGGGTTAAGGTTACTTTCTGTGTTTACTTGTTAGGGTTACTTGTTAGGGTTAAGGTTACTTTCTGGGGTTACTTTTTATGGTTCCTTGTTAGGGTCAGGGTTACTTGATAGGATTAGGGTTACTTCTCAGGGTTAGGGATACTTTCTGGGGTTACATTTTATGGTTACTTGTTAGGGTTATTGTTACTTGTCAGAGTTAGGGTTACTTGCTGGGGTTACTTGCTGGGGTTACTTGCTGGGGTTACATGCTGGGGTTACTTGTTAGGGTGACTTGTCATGGTTAGGGTTACTTGTTAGGGTTAGGGTTACTTGCTGGGGTTACTTGTTAGGGCTAGGGTTACTTGTTAGGGTTAGGGTTGCTTGTTAGGGTTAGGGTTACTTGTCAGGGTTAAGGTTACTTGCTGGGGTTACTTGTTCGGGTTACTTGTTAGGCTTAGGGTTACTTGTCAGGGTTAAGGTTACTTTCTGTGTTTACTTGTTAGGGTTGCTTGTTAGGGCTAGGGTTACTTTCTGGGTTTACTGGTTCGGGTTACTTGTTAGGGTTAAGGTAACTTTCTTGGGTTACTTTTTAGGGTTAATTGTTAGGTTTACGGTTACTTCTTAGGGTTACTTGTCATGTTTAAGGTTACTTTCTGGGGTTACTTGCTGGGGTTACTTGTTAGGGTTACTTGTTAGGGTTAGGGTTACTTGCTGGGGTTACTTGTTAGGGTTAGTGTTACTTTATGGGGTTACTTGTTAGGGTTAGGTATACTTGTTAGGATAACTTTCTGAGATTTCTTGTTAAAGTTACTTGTTAGGGTTAAGGTTACTTTCTGGGATTACTTTTAGGGTTACTTGTTCTGGTTAGGGTTACTTTCTGGGGTTACTTGTTAGGGTGAGGGTTACTTGTTAGGATTAGGGTTACTTCTCCGGGTTAGGGATACTTTCTGGGGTTACATTTTATGGTTACTTGTTAGGGTTAGTGTTACTTGTCAGGGTTAAGGTTACTTGCTGAGGTTATTTGTTAGGGTTACTTGTTAAGCTTAGTGTTACTTGTCAGGGTTAAGGTTACTTTCTGTGTTTACTTGTTAGGGTTACTTGTTATGGCTAGGGTTACGTTCTGGGTTACGTGTCAGGGTTAAGGTTACTTTCTGTGTTTACTTTTTAGGGTTACTTCTTATGGCTAGGGTTGCGTTCTGGGTTTACTTGTTAGGGTTACTTGTTAGGGTTAAGGTTACTTTCTGGGGTTACTTGTTAGTGTTAGGGATACTTACTGGGGTTACTTGGTAGGGTTGGTTGTTAGGATTAGGGTTACTTGTCAGGGTTAGGGTTACTTTCTGGGGTTACCTTTTAGGGTTACTTGTTAGGGTTAGGGTTGCTTTCTAGGTTTACTTGTTAGGGTTAAGGTTACTTACTGGGGTTACTTGTTAGGGTTACTTGTTAGGGCTAAGGTTACTTTCTGGTGTTACTTGTTAGGGTTACTTGTTAGGGTTACTTGTCAGGGTTATGGTTACTTGTTGGGGTTACATGCCTTGGTTACTTGTTATGGAGACTTGTAAGGGTTAGGGTTACTTGTTAGGGTTAGGGTCACTTGTTAGGGTGAGGGTTACTTGTTAGGGTTAGGGTTACATTCTGGGGTTACTTTTTAGGGTTATTTGTTAGGGTTAGGGTTACTTGTTAGCATTAGGGTTACTTGTTAGGGTTACTTTCTGGGATTAACTTTTAGGGTTACTTGTTAGGGTTAGGGTTACTTGTCAGGGTTAAGGTTACTTTCTGGGTTTACTTGTTTGGGTTACTTGTTAGGGTTATGGTTACTTGTTAGGGTTAGGGTTACTTTCAGGGTTTACTTGTTAGGGTTACTTGTTATGGTTAAGGTTACTTTCTGGGGTTACTTGTTAGGGTTACTTGTTAGGGCTAGGGTTACTTTCTGGGATTACTTTTAGGGTTACTTGTTAGGGTTAGGGTTACTTGTCAGGGTTAAGGTTACTTTCTGTGTTTACTTGCTAGGGTTGCTTGTTAGGGCTAGGGTTACTTTCCGGGTTTACTTGTTAGGGTTAAGGTAACTTTCTGGGGTTACTTCTTAGGGTTATTTGTTAGGGTTCAGGTTATTTGTTAGGGTTACTTGTCAGGGTTAGGGTTACTTTCTGGGGTTAATTTTTAGGGTTACTTGTTAGGGTTAGGAATACTTGTCAGGGTTAAGGTTACTTTATGGGGTTACTTGCTGGGGTTCCTTGTTAGGGTTACTTGTTAGGGCTAGGGTTACTTTCTGGGGTTACTTGTTAGGGTTACTTGTTAGGGTTAAGGTTACTTTCTGGGATTACTTTTAGGGTTACTTGTTAGGGTTAGGGTTACTTGTCAGGGTTAAGGTTACTTTCTGTGTTTACTTGTTAGGGTTACTTGTTTGGGTTAAGGTTACTTTCTGGGGTTACTTGTTAGTGTTAGGGATACTTGCTGGGGTTACTTGTTAGGGTTGGTTGTTAGGATTAGGGTTACTTGTCAGGGTTTGGGTTACTTTCTGGGGTTACCTTTTAGGGTTACTTGTTAGGGTTCGGGTTACTTGTCAGGGTTACGGTTACTTGCTGGGTTTACTTGTTAGGGTTAGGGTTACTTTCTGGGTTTACTTGTTAGGGTTAAGGTTACTTACTGGGGTTACTTGTTAGGGTTACTTGTTAGGGCTAGGGTTACTTTCTTGGTTTACTTGTTAGGGTTACTTGTTAGGGTTAAGCTTACTTTCTGGGGTTACTTGTTAGGGTTACTTGTCAGGGTTAGGGTTACTTTCTGGGGTTACTTTTAGGGTTACTTGTTAGGGCTAGGGTTCATCGACACTTTTAAACTCATACCCCACCTAAAAAAAATACATAAATAACCTTTTCGGGTTTAAATGTTAGGGTTACTTGTTAGGGCTAGGGTTACTTTCTGGGGTTACTTTTTAGGGTTCCTTGTTAGGGTGAGGGTTACTTGTTAGGATTAGGGTTACTTGTCAGGGTTAAGGTTACTTTCTGTGTTTACTTGTTAGGTTTACTTGTTTGGGTTAAGGTTACTTTCTGGGGTTACTTGTTAGTGTTAGGGATACTTGCTGGGGTTACTTGTTAGTGTTAGGGATACTTGCTGGGGTTACTTGTTAGGGTTGGTTGTTAGGATTAGGGTTACTTGTCAGGGTTAGGGTTACTTTCTGGGGTTACCTTTTAGGGTTACTTGTTAGGGTTAGGGTTACTTGTCAGGGTTAAGGTTCCTTGCTGGGGTTTCTTGCTGGGGTTACATGCTGGGGTTACTTGTTAGGGTGACTTGTCATGGTTAGGGTTACTTGTTAGGGTTAGGGTTACTTGTTAGGGTTAGGGTTACTTGCTGGGGTTAGTTGTTAGGGCTAGGGTTACTTGTTAGGGTTAGGGTTGCTTGTTAGGGTGAGGGTTACTTGTCAGGATTAAGGTTACTTTCTGTGTTTACTTGTTAGGGTTACTTGTTATGGCTAGGGTTACATTCTGGGTTACTTGTCAGGGTTAAGGTTACTTTCTGTGTTTACTTGTTAATTATCCCAGCGGTGTTGATAAAGTATTTTTTTTTTTAGAATTTGTTTAGACTCCCCAATGTTTTGCTCTTTATAATTTTCATTTTTCCAATGTATTGAATAAACTACATTACTTTGTTTTTCATTTGACAGCCTATCTTTTGGATGCATTCATTTTTGCCTTCAAGTGTTTATCGGTTTGAAATAAGTAGGAATTTTGTGTTGCCAAAGGACTCTGTAGTTTTTCAGAAAGTCCTGCAATGTAAGGTAATGCTACTCCTCTCCTTTTAGTATCTTCAGAATTTTGGGTTGAATTCTCTATCCTTTTCTTTTGACATTTATTATGATTACTCTCTGTCTGGTCCTTGACGCCCTCTGCTGACGTAATCACACAGCGACACTGATCTCGTGATCAACCATTTCACCACATAATATTCATAGTTATACATAACATTTTAAGCGCCTTTCAAAGCTCCAAAGGCCACTTTACAGTCATGGGATAAGAACATTTTTTTTGTGCGAGTGAACAGGTGCAACCATTCGCGCCAGCGTTTACTCTACCCGGAATGAATGGGCGAAACGGATTGCATTGGAAGTGAAAGAAAAGTTACCCACGCGTACGGCCATACTACCCTGAGAATGCCCGATCTTGTCTGATCTTGGAAGCTAAGCAGGGTTGGGCCTGATTAGTACTTGGATGGGAGACCGTCTAGGAATACCAGGTGCTGTAAGCTTTTTTTTTTTTTGCAGCCACCCCAAACTATGTGTTTATTCAATACATTGGAAAGATGAAAATTATAAAGAGCAGTACATTGGGGAGACTCAACAAATTCTCAAAAAAAGACTATCAACATTGCAGGGATAATACAAGTGGGCTTCAATTGGCAGTACATTTGAACCTAAAAACTAGCAACCACTCATTTGACGACAATGAGGTTAAAACCTTAGCGAAAGAACATAGGTGGTTTGAAAGGGGGGTAAAAGAAGCGATTCTTATAAAACCACAAAATCCTTCATTAAACTGGTCTGGTGGGGTGAGGTTCAATTTGGATCGTTCATACAATAGCCTGCATAGGTAAAACAGATTAGGCAATAGTCGTAATGCTGATGAGGTGATACCGGTGGGAGTGGGGCAAATAGGCCAGTTGTTAGTCAGGAATGTAGGAACAATCAGTGGGGCCACAGGGAGTGGTCCTCTGCTCCCCCAAACTGAGAGTAGGGACCTATCATAGCTGTGTCCGGCGCCGCCATGTCTGGACATTAGGGATATATAAATAGGGCCGATACGACCAGTCAGACTTTAGTTCGCTGACGAAGCCTCTTGGATAGGAGGCAAAACGTCCGAAACCTTCAAATTTGTAGAGATGACGGCTGAAGAAACCTTCTCGTCGTTGTCAGGGTTAAGGTGCATTCTGGGTTTACTTGTTAGGGTTAGGGTTACTTTCTGGGTTTACTTGTCTGGTTTACTAGTTAGGGTTAATGTTACTTTCTGGGTTTACTTTTTAGGGTTACTTGTTAGGGTTACTTGTCAGGGTTAAGGTTACTTTCTGGGGTTACTTGTGAGGGTTACTTGTCAGGGTTAAGGTTACTTTCTGTGGTTACTTGTTAGGTTTAGAGATACCTGTTGGGGATACTTCTTTGGGTTACTTGTAAGGGTTACTTGTCAAGGTTAAGGTTACTTTCTGGGGTTACTTGACAGGGTATTGTCATATTCTATATGATATATATGATGCTATACTGTCCTTGGTGTCCCTCAGAAACTTTTCCACAAGCTTCAACCAGCTTCAACTGGTCCAGAAATCCTCCAATAGCTCCTACTGTCTCCCGGTCAAAGGTCAGAATTGACTTTTGAATTTTTTTCGTTTAAAGGACAACCGACGCCACCGAACACGTTGTGTCCATTTGCAAAATTGCTTCAAATGACTTCTACTGGTTAGGGTTCGGGACACTTGTTGGGGTTACGGTTACTTGTTAGGGTTAGGGTTACTTGTTAGGGTTAGTGTTACTTTCTGGGGTTACTTGTTAGGGTTACTTGTTAGGGTTAGGTTAACTTTCTGGGGTCACTTGTTAGGGTTACTTGTTCGGGTTAGGGTTACTTGTTAGGGTTAGCGTTACTTTCTGGGGTTACTTGTTAGGGTTATGTGTTAGGGTTAACACTACTTGTTAGGGCTAGGGTTACTTTCTGGGGTTACTTGTTAGGGTTATGGTTACTTTCTCTGGTTACTTGTCAGGGTGAGGGTTACTTGTTAGGGTTAGGGTTACTTGCTGGGGTTACTTGTTAGGGTTAGGGAGCTCCTACTGTCTCCCGGTCAAAGGTTAGAATCGACTTTTGAAATTTTTCGTTTAAAGGACAACCGACGCCACCGGACAGGTTGTGGCCATTTGCAAAATCGCATCAAATAACTTCTACTTGTTAGGGTTCGGGATACTTGTTGGGGTTGGGGTTACTTGTTAGGGTTAGGGTTACTTGTTAGGGTTAGTGTTACGTTCTGGGGTTACTTGTTAGGGTTAGGGTTACTTGTGAGGGTTAAGGTTACTTTCTGGGGTTACTTTTCAGTGTTAGGGTCACTTGTTAGGGTTAGGGTTACTAGTTAGGGTTATTTTCTGGGGTTACTTGCTGGGTTTACTTGTTAGGGTTACTTGTCAGGGTTAAGGTTACTTTCTGGGGTTACTTCTTAGGGTTACTTGTTAGGGTTAGGGTTACTTGTTAGGGTTAGCGTGTGGGTGAGGGTTACTTTCTGGGTTTACTTGTTTGGGTAATTTCTTAGGGTTAGGGTCACTTGTTAGGGTGAGGGTTACTTGTTAGGTTTAGGGTTACTTTCTGGGGTTACTTTTTAGGGTTACTTGTTAGGGTTAGGGTTACTAGTTAGGATTAGGGTTATTTGTCAGGGTTAGGGTTACTTTCTGAGGTTAATTTTTAGGGTTACTTGTTAGGGTTAGGGTTACTTGTCAGGGTTAGGGTTACTTGATGGGGTTACTTGTTAGGGTTAGGGATACTTTTTAGGGTTAGGGATACTTGTTAGGGTTAGGGTTAGGGTTACTTGTTAGGGTTAGGGTTACTTGCTGGGGTTACTTATTAGGGTTACTTGTCAGGATTAAGGTTACTTTCTGGGGTTACTTGTTAGGGTTACTTGTTAGGGTTAGTGATTAGGGTTAGGGTTACTTGCTGGGGTTAGTTGTTAGGGTTAGTTGTTAGTGTTAGGGTTGCTTTTTTGGGTTAAGGTTACTTTCTGGGGTTACTTGTTAGGGTTACTTGTTAGGGTGAGGGTTATTTTGTGGGTTGACTTGTTAGGGTTATTTCTTAGGGTTAGGGTCACTTGTTAGGGTGAGGGTTACTTGTTAGGGTTACTTTCTGGGGTTACTTTTTAGGGTTACTTGTTAGGGTTAGGGTTACTTGTTAGGGTTAGTGTTACGTTCTGGGGTTACTTGTTAGGGTTAGGGTTACTTGTGAGGGTTAAGGTTACTTTCTGGGGTTACTTTTCAGTGTTAGGGTCACTTGTTAGGGTTAGGGTTACTAGTTAGGGTTATTTTCTGGGGTTACTTGCTGGGTTTACTTGTTAGGGTTACTTGTCAGGGTTAAGGTTACTTTCTGGGGTTACTTCTTAGGGTTACTTGTTAGGGTTAGGGTTACTTGTTAGGGTTAGCGTGTGGGTGAGGGTTACTTTCTGGGTTTACTTGTTTGGGTAATTTCTTAGGGTTAGGGTCACTTGTTAGGGTGAGGGTTACTTGTTAGGTTTAGGGTTACTTTCTGGGGTTACTTTTTAGGGTTACTTGTTAGGGTTAGGGTTACTAGTTAGGATTAGGGTTATTTGTCAGGGTTAGGGTTACTTTCTGAGGTTAATTTTTAGGGTTACTTGTTAGGGTTAGGGTTACTTGTCAGGGTTAGGGTTACTTGATGGGGTTACTTGTTAGGGTTAGGGATACTTTTTAGGGTTAGGGATACTTGTTAGGGTTAGGGTTAGGGTTACTTGTTAGGGTTAGGGTTACTTGCTGGGGTTACTTATTAGGGTTACTTGTCAGGATTAAGGTTACTTTCTGGGGTTACTTGTTAGGGTTACTTGTTAGGGTTAGTGATTAGGGTTAGGGTTACTTGCTGGGGTTAGTTGTTAGGGTTAGTTGTTAGTGTTAGGGTTGCTTTTTTGGGTTAAGGTTACTTTCTGGGGTTACTTGTTAGGGTTACTTGTTAGGGTGAGGGTTATTTTGTGGGTTGACTTGTTAGGGTTATTTCTTAGGGTTAGGGTCACTTGTTAGGGTGAGGGTTACTTGTTAGGGTTACTTTCTGGGGTTACTTTTTAGGGTTACTTGTTAGGGTTAGGGTTACTTGTTAGGATTAGGGTTACTTGTCAGGGTTAGGGTTACTTTCTGGGGTTACTCTTTAGGGTTACTTGTTATGGTTAGGGTTATTTGTCAGGGTGAGGGTGTCATGAGCCAGTAGAATGCTGCTGTCAATTTCCTCATCACTGACTGTGGGACATTTAAACCCGACGCTGGCACTCACCCAGCGTCGGAAGATACTTCGCCTCACGCCCTGCCAGTACCTTGATCGTGAAATCAGTATGTGATTTGCTTCGCCCGAGGAATGATTCTAGCCACGAACGTGTTTGTTTTATTGCACCGCGTCGTAGGTTGTTCTGCACCCCCGTGTGCCTCTTGGTTTTCTTAGTTAGTGTGGTAGGGTGGATTGCCGCCGCTCACCCACTAGCATTGTCATTTAGTCATTCTTTGTTTTGTTCTACAAACTTTTTACCGGGTCCGCGTCTTCTCGGACCCGCGCTTTCTGGTAATAAATCTACTGCCTGCACCAACGCCTCTGTCCTGCTTAGCGATCCACCACCAACCCATAACGTTCCCGCTCGTCAGCTGCCATTGTCGCCGCCGGAACGTGACAGAATCTTCCGACCAACATGGATCCTGCAGACAGTAACCGTATCTTCTCCATCCTCGCTCAGCAGGCGGAGCAGCTCGGTCAATTGTTGCCCGCCCTTGCGGAGGTCCACCACGACATCACCCAATTGGCCCAACGGGTAGAAAGACTTGAGACCAGGGGCGACTCCGCCTCGGGGGCCGTCCCTTGCCAAACGATGAGCCGCGAACCCAACATCCCACACCCCGCCCGTTACGGAGGGGAACCCGGACGCTGTGCGCAATTCCTGCTGCAGTGCTCCATAGTATTCGACCAACAACCCTCCGTATACACCACTGACGCGGCCAAGGTGTCATATGATACCAGCCTGCTTGCCGGACCCGCAGCCGCTTGGGCGTTGGCCGTCTGGGAATCTCGGCCGGAGCTCCGAGCCTCCTTCCCGGACTTCACGGCCGAGCTACGGCAGGTGTTCCATCACCCGGTGAGTGGGCAGGAAGCAGAGGCCCAGCTGTGGATCTGCCGCCAGGGCAACCGATCGGCGGCGGAATATTACGTCGCCTTCTGTGTCCTGTCAGCCGCCAGCGGGTACGACAACCGCGCCCTGTGGGGGATGTTTCGGCATGGGCTCAACGCGGCGCTGAAGGACGAACTGGCCACCCGCGACGAGTGCTCCAGCCTTCGCGAGCTGATCTCCCTCACGCTGCAGCTGGACAACCGGATGCGAGAAAGGGCCCGGGAGCGTGCTGCCCAGGCTAATCCCGAGCCGCCGGCGGGGACCCGAGGGGGCGGTGCCCGGACCTTTCTGCGTGGGGGGCACGCGGCCGTGGAGCCTATGGAGATGGTGGGTGAAAGGCCGCTGCGCGGCCGTCGGAGCGACGCAACACCGGCCCAGCTTGCCAGCTCTGTGGGAAGTTGGGTCACAGAGCCCCGGACTGTCCGAGTTGGGGACTTCCCGGAAAGCCCTCCAGTGACTGTAAGTTGCCCCGTCCTCCCAAACTACGGGTCCCTTTAAGGTCCGCGGGTGGGTTCACGTCCCGGAGACTTGAGCTGGATGCCGTAATACACGGTCCCACCAGGACCATGTCCGTTCGGGCCCTAGTGGATTCGGGGGCCGACGGCTGTTTCATAGACCCGCGCGTCGTGTCTGCATTGGGTTGTCGGGTTGTCCAGCTGGGGGCGAGTCGGAGCATACTCGATCTCGACGGTCGGTTACTTGCCGAGGTTAAGCAAGAAACCGCGCCGCTTCGACTCGTACTCTTGGGCAACCACGTAGAATACCGGCGGTTCTTCGTAATGCCATCACGCTCGGTTCCCATCGTGCTCGGGTTACCTTGGCTGGGGACCCACAATCCGGCCATTTCGTGGGACGGACCTACCATTCAGGGGTGGGGCCCCCTCTGCTACGCTCACTGCCTCAGGTTAGCCACGGGCGGGTCGTCATCATTTCGCAGCTACCCACCGGAGGTTATTAGTTTAGAGGGGGTCCGCCCTGTTACCACGACCTACGACAGGCATTCAGCAAGGACCACGCCCTGTCATTACCACCGCACCGTCCCTATGATTGCGCCATTGACCTCCAGCCCAACGCTCCGTTCCCCAGTTCTCGGCTTTACAACGTCTCCCAACCCAAACAACAGGCTCTCCGGGACTACATTGACTCTTCACTCGCAGCCGGGCTCATTCGGCCGTCATGGTCACCCTTGGGGGCGGGGTTCTTTTTTATCGCCAAAAAAGATACATCGCTGCGTCCATGCAATGAAACTCAATGAAATAACTATCAAGAACAAATACCCGCTCCCATTGATTGACTCCGCCTTCGCGTCCCTCCAGGCCGCGACCGTTTTCACTAGACTCGACCTCCGGAGCGCATACCATCTTATTCGGGTTAAAGAGGGGGATGAGTGGAAGACCGCATTTAAGACGCCTCTGGGACACTTCGAGTACTTGGTGATGCCATTTGGTCTCACCAATGCACCCGCTGTGTTCCAGAATCTGATTAATGACGTCTTGAGGAATTTTCTGAACATTTTCTGTTTTGTTTATCTGGATGACATTTTAATTTTTTCAGAATCCCTCGAGGCACATCGCCAGCACGTCCGGCTGGTTCTGCAGCGGCTGCTGCAGAACCGACTATACATCAAAGCCGAGAAATGTGAATTCCACACCTCCTCCTTACCCTTCCTGGGCTTCATCGTGGAGCGCGGGCAGATCCGGGCTGACCCCGCCAAGACCGAATCGGTGGTAGAATGGCCCACGCCCACCGCTCGCAAGCAACTACAATGCTTCCTGGGCTTCGCCAATTTCTACCGCCGCTTCATCCGTAACTACAGCCGGAAGGCCCTCCCTCTCATCCAACTCACCTCTACTAAGACCCCGTTCGGGTGGACGGAAGAAGCGGACGCCGCGTTCCGCCTGCTGAAAGGGGCGTTCACTCACCCCCCAGTTCTCCGCCACCCAGACCCCAACGCCGCATTCATTGTGGAGGTAGACGCCTCGGACTCAGGCGTTGGGGCGGTACTCTCCCAACACTCCTCAGTCGACCAGGAGCTCCACCCCTGCGCCTTCTTCTCCCGCCGCCTCAGTCCCGCAGAAGCCAACTACGACGTGGGCAACCGGGAGCTGCTCGCCGTCGTATTGGCTCTTCAGGAGTGGAGGCACTGGCTCGAAGGGGAGAAAGAGCCGTTCACCGTGCTTACCGACCACAAGAACTTGGCGGTCATCCGGGCCGCCAAGAGGCTGAATGCACGCCAGGCACGGTGGGCGCTTTTCTTAACCCGCTTCTCCTTCACCCTCACCTACTGTCCAGGGACCAAAAACACCAAGCCCGACGCCCTATCGCGGATCCACGAGCCATCAGGCAAGGAAGACCTCGCGGAATCCATCCTGCCCGGCCGTCAGATCGTGGGGGCGCTCCAGTGGGAGGTCGAACGGAGGGTCATGGAGTCATTAAGAGGTACCCCGGTTCCCGATAACTGTCCCACAGGCAAACTGTTCGTTCCCCAGTCGCTGCGCTCGGAGGTGCTCCAGTGGGGGCACGCATCCAAGGTGGCGTGTCACCCAGGGGTGAGCCACACCGAGCACCTCGTCTCTCAGCGATTCTGATGGCCGCGGCTCCGCAACGACGTGGCGGACTTCGTGAAGGCCTGCCTGTCGTGCGCCTGTGCCATCAGCCCCCGGCAGCACTGCACCGCCCCCTACCCGTCCCCCCGCGCCCTTGGTCCCACATATCAGTGGATTTCATCACCGGCCTCCCCCCATCCCGTGGTAAGACGGTCATCCTCACGATAGTGGACCGGTTTTCCAAGTCGGCACACTTCGTGCCGTTGACCAAGCTGCCGTCCGCTATCGAGACGGCGACACTATTTGTCAAACACGTCGTCCGTCTCCATGGGATCCCTACTGACATCGTGTCGGACCGAGGGCCCCAGTTCGTATCCTGGGTCTGGAAGTGTTTCTGCAGGTCCATGGGGGCGTCGGCCAGCCTGTCCTCCGGTTACCATCCATAGTCCAACGGCCAGACCGAGAAGAAGAACCAGGACCTGGAGGCGGCCCTGCATCGTCCTTCGGCCTGGTCCATCCATCTCCCGTGGGTGGAATATGCCCACAACACCCTGGTCTCCTCAGCCACAGGTCGGTCACCATTTATGTCGGCCTATGGCTACGAGCCACCGCTCTTTCCCACACAGGAAGGGGAGGTGGAGGTCCCGTCGATACAACACCATCTTCGGCTGGCCCATTGGGTATGGAGGGAGACCAGGGAAGCCCTATCACGCACGGCGGCCCGGAACCAGAAGGTTGCGCATCGCCGTCGCCGTCCCGCGCCGGCTTACCAGGTGGGCCAGAAGGTCTGGTTGTCCACAAGGGACCTACGGCTGGCCGGGACCACTCCCAAATTGGGTCCGCGATTCGCGGGCCCCTTCGCAGTAGAGGCCATCATCAACCCGGTCACGGTCCGACTCCGGCTGCCCGCCTCCATGAAGATTCACCCGGTTTTCCATGTCTCTCTCATCAAACCGGTGGAATCCAGCCCCTTGGCCCCTCCTCCCGCCCAACCCCCCCCCCCCCCCGCCCCTGCAGATAGTGGACGGAGACCTGGACTACGCAGTGCGGGAGATCCTGGATTCACGGCGCAGGGGAAAGGGCATCCAGTACCTGGTCGACTGGGAGGGCTACGGACCGGAGGATCGTCAATGGGTCCCGCGAGCCTGGATCCTGGACCCGTCGCTCCTGAGGGAATTCCACGAGGCTTACCCGTCCAAACCGGGTGGACCGCCAGGAGGCGTCCGTTGAGGAGGGGGTCCTGTCATGAGCCAGTTGACAGCTGGGCCGGGCCTCCGCTCCCGCCGTCCGCCAGCTGCTGTCAATTTCCTCATCACTGACTGTGGGACATTTAAACCCGACGCGTCGGAAGATACTTCGCCTCGCGCCCTGCCAGTACTTTGATCGTGAAATCAGTACGTGATTTGCTTCGCCCAAGGAATGATTCTAGCCACGAATGCGTTTGTTTTATTGCACCCCATCGTAGGTTGTTTTGCACCCCCGTGTGCCTCTTTGTTTTCTTAGTTAGTTTGGTTGGGTGGATTGCCGCTGCTGACCCACTAGCATTGTCATTTAGTCATTCTTTGTTTTGTTCTACAAACTTTTTACCGGGTCCGCGTCTTCTCGGACCCGCGCTTTCTGTTAATAAATCTACTGCCTGCACCAACGCCTCTGTCCTGCTTAGCGATCCACCACCAACCCATAACGTTCCCGCTCGTCAGCTGCCACTGTCGCAGCCGGAACGTGACAGGGGGTTACTTTCTGGGTTGACTTGTTAGGGTTATTTCTTAGGGTTAGGGTCACTTGTTAGGGTGAGGGTTTCTTGTTAGGGTTACTTTCTGGGGCTACCTTTTAGGGTTACTTGTTAGGGTTTGGGTTAATAGTTAGGATTAGGGTTATTTGTCAGGGTTAGGGTGACTTTCTGGGGTTACTTTTTAGGGTTACTTGTTAGGGTTACTTGTTAGGGTTACTTGTAAGGGTTATGGTTACTTGTTAGGGTGAGGCTTACTTTCTGGGTTTACTTGTTAGGGTTACTTGTTAGGGTTAATGTTACTTTCTGGGGTTACTTCTTAGGGTTACTTGTTAGGGTTAGGGTTACTTTTTAAGGTTAGCGTGAGGGTGAGGGTTACTTTCTTGGTTTACTTGTTAGGGTTATTTCTTAGGGTTAGGGTCAGTTGTTATGGTGAAGGTTACTTGTTAGGGTTCTGGTTACTTTCTGTGGTTACTTTTTAGGGTTACTTGTTAGGGTTAGGGTTACTTGTTAGGATTAGGGTTATTTGTCAGGGTTAGGGTTACTTTCTGGGGTTACTTGATAGGGTTACTTGTTAGGGTTACTTGTCAAGGTTAGGGTTACTTGCTGGGTTTATTTGCTGGGGTTACATGCTGGGGTTACTTGTTAGGGTGACTTGTCAGTGTTAGGGTTACTTGTTAGGGTTAGGGTTACTTGTTAGAGTTAGGGTTACTTGCCGGGGTTACTTGTTAGGGTTACTACTCAGGGTTAGTGTTACTTGTCAGGGTTAGGGTTACTTGCTGGGTTTACTTGCTGGGGTTACATGCTGGGGTTACTTGTTAGGGTGACTTGTGAGGTTTAGGGTTACTTGTTAGGGTTACGGTTACTTGTTAGAGTTAGGGTTACTTGCCGGGGTTACTTGCTGGGGTTACTTGTTAGGGTTAGGGTTACTTGTCAGGTTTAAGGTTACTTTCTGGTTTTACTTGTTAGGGTTACTTGTTAGGGTTAGGGTTACTTGTTAGGGTTAGGGTTACTTTCTAGGTTGACTTGTTAGGGTTACTTGTCAGGGTTAATGTTACTTTCTGGGTTTACTTGTTAGGGTAATTTCTTAGGATTAGGGTTACTTGTTAGGGTTAGGGTTACTTCCTGAGGTTACTTGTCAGGCTTAGGGTTACTTGCTGGGGTTACTTGTTCGGGTTACTTGTTAGGGTTAGTATTACTTTCTGGGGTCACTTGTTAGGGTTACTTGTTCGGGTTCGGTTTACTTGTTAGGGGTAGCATTACTTTCTGGGGTTACTTGTTAGGGTTAAGGTTAGTTTCTGGGGTTACTTGTTAGGGTTACTTGTCAGGGTTAGGGTCACTTGTTAGGGTTAGTGTTACTTGTTAGAGTTAGGGTTATTGCTGGGGTTACATCTTAGAGTTAGTGTTACTTTCTGGGCTTACTTGTTAGGGTAATTTCTTAGGGTTAGGGTCACTTGTTAGGGTGAGGGTTACTTGTTAGGGTTAGGGTTACTTTCTGGGGCTACTTTTTAGGGTTACTTGTTAGGATTAGGGTTACTAGTTAGGATTAGGCTTACTTGCTGGGGATACTTGTTAGGGTTACTTGTTAGGGTTAGGGTTATTTCTTAGGGTTAGGGTTACTTGTCAGGGTTAAGGTTACTTTCTGGGTTTACTTGTTACGGTTACTTGTTAGGGTCAGTGTTACTTTCTGGGTTTACTTGTTAGGGTTACTTGTTAGGGTTAGGGTTACTTTCTGGGTTTACTCGTTAGGGTTACTTGTTAGGGTTAGGCTTACTTTCTGGGTTTACTTGTTAGGGTTACTTGTTAGGGTTAAGGTTACTTTCTGGGGTTACTTCTTATGGTTACTTGTTAGGGTTAGGGTTACTTGTCAGGGTTAAGGTTACTTTCTGGGGTTACTTGTTAGGGTTAGGGTTACTTACTGGGGTCACTTGTTAGGGTTAGGGTTACTTTCTGGGGTCACTTGTTAGGGTTACTTGTTCGGGTTAGGGTTAGTTGTTAGGGTTAGTGTTACTTTCTGGGGTTACTTGTTAGGGTTAAGGTTACTTTCTCGGGTTACTTGTCAGAGTGAGGGTTACTTGTTAAGGTTAGGGTTTCTTGTTGGGGTTACTTGTTAGGGTTAGGGTTACTTTCTGGGGTTACTTGTTAGGGTTACTTGTTAGGGTTAAGGATAATTGCTGGGGTTACTTGTTAGGGTTACTTGTTCGGGTTAGGGTTACTTGTTAGGGTTAGTGTTACTTTCTTGGGTTACTTGTTAGGGTTAAGGTTACTTTCTCGGGTTACTTGTCAGAGTGAGGGTTACTTGTTAAGGTTAGGGTTTCTTGTTGGGGTTACTTGTTAGGGTTAGGGTTACTTTCTGGGGTCACTTGTTAGGGTTAGTGTTACTTGCTGGGGTTACTTGTTAGGGTTAGGGTTACTTTCTGGGGTTACTTGTTACGGTTAACCTTACTTGTTAGGGCTAGGGTTACTTTCTGGGGTTACTTGTTAGGGTTAGGGTTACTTTCTGGGGTCACTTGTTAGGGTTAGTGTTACTTGCTGGGGTTACTTGTTAGGGTTAGGGTTAATTTCTGGGGTCACTTGTTAGGGTTAGTGTTACTTGCTGGGGTTAATTTTTAGGGTTAGGGTTACTTTCTGGGGTCACTTGTTAGGGTTACTTGTTAGGGTTAACGTTACTTGTTAGGGCTAGGGTTACTTTCTGGGGTTACTTGTTAGGGTTAGGGTTACTTTCTGGGGTTACTTGTTAGGGTTACTTGTTCGGGTTACGGTTACTTGTTAGGGTTAGTGTTACTTTCTTGGGTTACTTGTTAGGGTTAAGGTTACTTTCTCGGGTTACTTGTCAGAGTGAGGGTTACTTGTTAAGGTTAGGGTTTCTTGTTGGGGTTACTTGTTAGGGTTAGGGTTACTTTCTGGGGTCACTTGTTAGGGTTAGTGTTACTTGCTGGGGTTACTTGTTAGGGTTAGGGTTACTTTCTGGGGTCACTTGTTAGGGTTACTTGTTACGGTTAACCTTACTTGTTAGGGCTAGGGTTACTTTCTGGGGTTACTTGTTAGGGTTAGGGTTACTTTCTGGGGTCACTTGTTAGGGTTAGTGTTACTTGCTGGGGTTACTTGTCAGGGTTAGGGTTACTTTCTGGGGTCACTTGTTAGGGTTACTTGTTAGGGTTAACGTTACTTGTTAGGGCTAGGGTTACTTGCTGGGGTCACTTGTTAGGGTTACTTGTTAGGGTTAGTGTTACTTTCTGGGGTTACTTGTTAGGGTTAAGGTTACTTTCTCGGGTTACTTGTCAGAGTGAGGGTTACTTGTTAGGGTTACTTGTTCGGGTTCGGTTTACTTGTTAGGGGTAGCATTACTTTCTGGGGTTACTTGTTAGGGTTAAGGTTAGTTTCTGGGGTTACTTGTTAGGGTTACTTGTCAGGGTTAGGGTCACTTGTTAGGGTTAGTGTTACTTGTTAGAGTTAGGGTTATTGCTGGGGTTACATCTTAGAGTTAGTGTTACTTTCTGGGCTTACTTGTTAGGGTAATTTCTTAGGGTTAGGGTCACTTATTAGGGTGAGGGTTACTTGTTAGGGTTAGGGTTACTTTCTGGGGCTACTTTTTAGGGTTACTTGTTAGGATTAGGGTTACTAGTTAGGATTAGGCTTACTTGCTGGGGATACTTG
This sequence comes from Hippocampus bargibanti, assembly GCF_051943395.1. Lineage (NCBI taxonomy): Eukaryota > Metazoa > Chordata > Actinopteri > Syngnathiformes > Syngnathidae > Hippocampus > Hippocampus bargibanti. The sequence continues at coordinate 253,755 of NW_028297097.1, forward strand.
TTAGGGTTACTTGTTAGGGTTAGGGTTATTTCTTAGGGTTAGGGTTACTTGTCAGGGTTAAGGTTACTTTCTGGGTTTACTTGTTACGGTTACTTGTTAGGGTCAGTGTTACTTTCTGGGTTTACTTGTTAGGGTTACTTGTTAGGGTTAGGGTTACTTTCTGGGTTTACTCGTTAGGGTTACTTGTTAGGGTTAGGCTTACTTTCTGGGTTTACTTGTTAGGGTTACTTGTTAGGGTTAAGGTTACTTTCTGGGGTTACTTCTTATGGTTACTTGTTAGGGTTAGGGTTACTTGTCAGGGTTAAGGTTACTTTCTGGGGTTACTTCTTAGGGTTAGGGTTACTTGCTGGGGTCACTTGTTAGGGTTAGGGTTACTTTCTGGGGTCACTTGTTAGGGTTACTTGTTTGGGTTAGGGTTAGTTGTTAGGGTTAGTGTTACTTTCTGGGGTTACTTGTTAGGGTTAAGGTTACTTTCTCGGGTTACTTGTCAGAGTGAGGGTTACTTGTTAAGGTTAGGGTTTCTTGTTGGGGTTACTTGTTAGGGTTAGGGTTACTTTCTGGGGTTACTTGTTAGGGTTACTTGTTAGGGTTAAGGATAATTGCTGGGGTTACTTGTTAGGGTTACTTGTTCGGGTTAGGGTTACGTGTTAGGGTTAGTGTTACTTTCTGGGGTTACTTGTTAGGGTTAAGGTTACTTTCTCGGGTTACTTGTCAGAGTGAGGGTTACTTGTTAGGGTTAGGGTTACTTGTTGGGGTTACTTTTTAGGGTTAGGGTTACTTTCTGGGGTCACTTGTTAGGGTTAGTGTTACTTGCTGGGGTTACTTTTTAGGGTTAGGGTTACTTTCTGGGGTCACTTGTTAGGGTTACTTGTTAGGGTTAACGTTACTTGTTAGGGCTAGGGTTACTTTCTGGGGTTACTTGTTAGGGTTAGGGTTACTTTCTGGGGTTACTTGTTAGGGTTACTTGTTCGGGTTAGGGTTACTTGTTAGGGTTAGTGTTACTTTCTTGGGTTACTTGTTAGGGTTAAGGTTACTTTCTCGGGTTACTTGTCAGAGTGAGGGTTACTTGTTAAGGTTAGGGTTTCTTGTTGGGGTTACTTGTTAGGGTTAGGGTTACTTTCTGGGGTCACTTGTTAGGGTTAGTGTTACTTGCTGGGGTTACTTGTTAGGGTTAGGGTTACTTTCTGGGGTTACTTGTTACGGTTAACCTTACTTGTTAGGGCTAGGGTTACTTTCTGGGGTTACTTGTTAGGGTTAGGGTTACTTTCTGGGGTCACTTGTTAGGGTTAGTGTTACTTGCTGGGGTTACTTGTTAGGGTTAGGGTTACTTTCTGGGGTCACTTGTTAGGGTTACTTGTTAGGGTTAACGTTACTTGTTAGGGCTAGGGTTACTTGCTGGGGTCACTTGTTAGGGTTACTTGTTAGGGTTAGTGTTACTTTCTGGGGTTACTTGTTAGGGTTAAGGTTACTTTCTCGGGTTACTTGTCAGAGTGAGGGTTACTTGTTAGGGTTAGGGTTACTTTCTGGGGTCACTTGTTAGGGTTACTTGTTAGGGTTGACGTTACTTGTTAGGGCTAGGGTTACTTTCTGGGGTTACTTGTTAGGGTTAGGGTTACTTTCTGGGGTCACTTGTTAGGGTTAGTGTTACTTGCCGGGGTTACTTGTTAGGGTTAGGGTTACTTTCTGGGGTCACTTGTTAGGGTTACTTGTTAGGGTTAACGTTACTTGTTAGGGCTAGGGTTACTTGCTGGGGTTACTTGTTAGGGTTAGGGATAATTGCTGGGGTTACTTGTTAGGGTTACTTGTTCGGGTTAGGGTTACTTGTTAGGGTTAGTGTTACTTTCTGGGGTTACTTTTTAGGGTTAAGGTTACTTTCTCGCGTTACTTGTCAGAGTGAGGGTTACTTGTTAGGGTTAGGGTTACTTGTTGGGGTTACTTGTTAGGGTTAGGGTTACTTTCTGGGGTCACTTGTTAGGGTTAGTGTTACTTGCTGGGGTTACTTTTTAGGGTTAGGGTTACTTTCTGGGGTCACTTGTTAGGGTTACTTGTTAGGGTTAACGTTACTTGTTAGGGCTAGGGTTACTTTCTGGGGTTACTTGTTAGGGTTAGGGTTACTTTCTGGGGTTACTTGTTAGGGTTAGTGTTACTTGCTGGGTTTACTTGTTAGGATTAGGGTTACTTTCTGGGGTCACTTGTTAGGGTTACTTGTTAGGGTTAACGTTACTTGTTAGGGCTAGGGTTACTTGCTGGGGTTACTTGTTAGGGTTACTTGTTAGGGTTAGGGATAATTTCTGGGGTTACTTGTTAGGGACACTTGTTAGGGTGACGTTTACTTGTCAGGGTTAAGGTTACTTTCTGGGGTTACTTGTTAGGGTTAGGGTTACTTGCTGGGGTTACTTGTTAGGGTTAGGGTTACGTCCTGGTGTCACTTGTGAGGGTTACTTTTTCGGGTTAGGGTTACTTGTTAGGGTTAGCGTTATTTTCTGGGGTTACTTGTTAGGGTTAACGTTACTTGTTAGGGTTAAGGTTACTTTCTCGGTTTACTTGTCAGAGTGAGGGTTACTTGTTAGGGTTAGGGTTACTTGCTGGGGTTACTTGTTAGGGTTACTTGTTAGGATGAGGGATAATGGCTGGGGTTACTTGTTAGGGACACTTGTTAGGGTTAGGTTTACTTGTTAGAGTTAGTGTTACTTACTGAGTTACTTGATAGAGTAACTTGTTGCGGTTACTTGTTAGGGTTAGGGTTACTTGCCATGGTTAGGGTTACTTCGTGGGGTCACTTGTTAGGGTTACTTGTTAGGGTTAACGTTACTTGTTAGGGCTAGGGTTACTTGCTGGGGTTACATGTTGGGGTTACATGTTAGGATTAGGGATACTTGTGTGGATTACTTGTTATGGTTAGTTGTTATGGTTACTTGTCAGGGTTAAGGTTACTTTCTGGGGTTACTTGTTAGGGTTACTTGTTAGGGTTACTTGTTAGAGTTACTTGTTAGGGTTAGGGATACTTGTTGGGGTTACTTGTTATGGTTACTTGTTATGGTTACTTGTCAGGGTTCAGGTTACTTGTTACAGTTACTTGCTGGGGTGACTTGTCATTTAGGAAACAAAAAAGTTGAGTCGGTTGTCCTTTAAAGCTATCCGTCTGACCTATCTGACCTTCTTCAAATTTCTATTCCCTCAGGTCATCTTCCTCCCTCCATCTCCGTATGCCCCATCCATCCATCCATCCACATCCACACTGCGCGCTAACCACTCGACTACCTTGCCGCCATTATTATTATTATTATTACGGCTACAATATAGACCCCTGCCTTTGTCATCCCTGCTCAACGCCTGCCGTTTTATGTTTTAGGCTTGGCCGTCCAGTTCCCGTCCACCTGGCCGTCTGCTTCATCCTCACGAGGGCCGCTGGAACCGGTCGCCGGCCGACGACCGTCCTGGCGCCGCACACCTTTCCGGTAGGCTGCAGGAAACCGGAGGAGAAGCTCCGCGGCGCGGTGCTGCGCGGGGAGGCCGGATTGGCTCCCCGACTGACGGCTTCCGTGCCCAGGGTCGCCACTTCCGGGCGTTCGGGTCGCGCGGTCGGTCCGGAATTCGCAATGTTTTCTCGATGCTTGACGGTTCTTTTCGATTAGCTCGCGACAAGTTAGGCGATTCAGCCTTTTGTTCAGCTGTTAGTATCATATCAACTTTTTATTGCCTTAAAAGCATTTCCCGAGGAAGTGAAACACGTTTTCTGAACTAAATGATGTTTTCATTGGTTTTATGTTTTATGATGAAATTAGTGTCTATTTAGGCTGCAGAGTGAAAATCTGATACATATGAGTGAAAACTTGATGATTAAGCCTTTTTAGCTGTGAGGATCATCTTAAATTTTTATTGCCTCAAACGCATTTTTTAGAGCAAGTGAAAAAAGTGATTTCTTCATGGTTTTAAGTTTTATGATGAAATTAGTGTCTATTTTGACTACAGATTGCAGCACAGACACATATAAGAGTAAAAACATGATGATTAAGCAAGTGAGACATGTGTTCTGAAATCAATGTTTGCTTCATGGTTTTTAAGTTCTATGATGAAATTATTGTCTATTTAGGCTACAGAGTCTTAAACTGACACATATCTTGTATAAAACATGAAGATTCTGCCTTTTATTTTTTATATTTTTATTTTATATATATATTTAATTTTATATTGCCTCAAACGGATTTTCAGAGCAAGTGAGACACATTTTCTGAAGTTCAGTAAAGTCTCGTTATATCGATATCAGTTATATTTATAATACTGCTTATTACGATACTATTTTCATTTCCCGTGCACATTTCTATTCTTTTTATGTATAATTAGTTATGTTTAGTACGATTCATGGTTGTTGCGATAATCCAGTTACCACTGTGCTCTTTTTCATCTCCCGCCGGCCATTTTGCTATGTTTATATCGATACACGCCATCGGTCGCACCATCGGCCTCGCCATTGGTCGACTTGGTCACGTGACTTGGTTCCGTGACACACCATCGGTGGCGCCATTGGTCGACTTGGTCACGTGTTTTGGTTTACGTGACCAGCTCCCGCGAGCAGACGCCATTTTCATTTTCAGACGGCAGCTCGTGTGTATCAGACGGCAGCTCGTGTGTCTTCAACAATGGCGAAAAGAAAGAATTGTGATCTCGGAAGGAAGCACAGGTCAATCGTGGCTGTTGAGGAGAATCCAACACGGAGCAAATCCTCTATTACAAAGGAATTCGACGTGCCGCAAAATACTTTATCAACGTGGTTGAAGAGTAAGGATAAAACAAAGACGGCATACGAAGCGCTGGACTTCGGACCTGGCTCAAAGAGGATGAGAAAGGCGGCGCGCCCAGATGTTGAGGACACGGTGGAGACCTGGATGAGGCAAGCGAGGAACCAGAACATTCCGGTATCAGGAGTGATGCTGCAGAACAAGGCTGAAGCGCTTGCAAAAGAATTGGGCCATGACGACTTTAAATGCTCCAAAGGCTGGTTAAATCGCTACAAGGAACGAAAGGTACAGCAAGTCCTGAAGAATGAATGACTCTGTGTCTTTGTGTTGTCGTACATGTTTGTTTTTCCCAAGATGGCGGCGCATGAACATGTGGCTCCCCTCTCTTGGCAAATTTGCGTTTTCATGTTTCATACTGTATTACTGTATGTTTGTTAAAGTCATTATAAGTGCCTTGCATGCTGGGTCCGAGAGGACATTACATTTCGTCATCTGTGCTGTATGGCATGCATATTAGCATACAGTACTGTATTTGACAATAAAGATGACTTTGATTTTTGACTTTGGAAGAATCTGAAGCTACGTAAGATTACTGGAGAGGCCAAGAAAGTGGATCAGAACCAAGTTGACGACTGGCACAATGGCAGACTGCAAGAGCTGCTGAGGGATTACCACCCCGACGACGTATACAATGCTGACGAAACTGGTTTGTTTTACAAGCTGCAGCCACAGAAATCATACGTCTACAAGGTTGAGGATTGCCGCGGGGATAAACGTTCAAAAGAAAGACTTACAATCATGCCGTGCGCTAACATGATGGGTACCGATAAATTACAACTTATTGTTATCGGGAAATAAAAAAAAACAAGGTGCTTCAGTGGCGTGGAGAGTTTGCCGGTCACCGACAAAGCAAACAAAAACGCTTGGATGACGTCAGACATTTTAGGGGAAAGAGCTGCAATGGACTGTTTTGGATGCCATTAGAGCAATTTCCAAAGCGTGGAGCACGGTGTCCGAAAACACCATCAAGAACTGCTTCCGTCACTGTAAATTTGAATCTCCAGGGTGCAGTGACGAAAGCAGTGAGGAAACATCTGCAGCTAATGAAAAGCTGGCTGAAGAGCTAAAAGTCGATTTACACTGCATCGTATGTTGCAGTCGACAAAGACATTGCGACATTCCCAAGCTCATCAGATGCGGATATCGCAGCAGAGGTCAAAGCCAAGTATCCCCCATGAGATTCCCGTGATGATGATAATGAGGATGAAGAAGAACCGACTGAATGCACACCTATTGCAACACCGACAAAAGCGTTGCAAGGTGCTGCGGACATGCGATCTTTCTTTGAATCTGTAGAAAATGCAGCAGTTTTTTTAGAAACATTAAACAAGATGGAAGTGTTTATATTAAAATACAAAAATGGGAAGCAGAAGAACATTGATGACTTTTTTAAATAGCATAAATAATTGCAGTGTTATGTACATGTACTGTATATGAATGCAAGCGTTTTTTGCAACAATGTTTGTTGTTTTGTCTGCTGAAGCGTGATGATTTTGAAAATGACTACATTCCATACTGTGCATTAAAGGACAACCAACATCACTTTTTTGTTTCTTGACTGACATCAGAAAAAGGTTTTATAGCATCTACAATACCCAAAACTGTTGCGTCTCTTGAGGCTTGGAGGCAGGACTCAAGAGACGAGGGAAAGCGGGGGTTCGGATCCAAAGTACACGGCGAGACAGATACTTGTGAACCAAGAAAAGTCTTTACTGTGAACATGTGCACAAACAAAAGAAATGGCGATGAATGAGGGAAAAAGAATGCAGACCTGACGGAAGGGAAGAAGTGAGGGTAGCTGTCTGAATACTCCGACGGAGACTGTATCGCGCGATCGGTAGATATAGTCAGAAGGCAGAATCAAGGGAATGAAAAACAGCTGTGGGAACCCAGGTGCGTGATGATGGGAGGGGCCGTCTCCAGGGAGCAGCGGAGGAGGTGACACGATGGGCGGGGCGCGCCCAGGACGGCGACGAGATGTGACAAAAACACGCAGTATGATAAATGCAAAACATCAATAAAAATGACTTCACGTCACGCCAAGACTTTCTTATTACACATCCATTCATGGATATGATTCAAATACAGAAGAGAAAGAGTAAAGCATACATGTTTGCAATCGATTAAAGATTTACTGTACTGTACTGTATACTGTATCCTATGGAGCCTGGGTGCCCTCTACTGGCGGCTTTCGGATGCAACACGGTTCTCAGACAAAACATGCATACATAATGTACAGTAAGATGTAAGCGTTGCAGGTTCCCTGTTGCAGTGTTACTGTATGTACATGCCCACTACTGTATATGGATGCAATCGTTTTTGCAACAATGATTAGTTTTCATTTCATACTGTATTAAAGATCCCCCAGTCACGTAACCAGCTTCCGTGTTTATCCTGTCGACGCAAGCACAATAAAAAAACTAGCGATTGGCCGAGACTGTCGATAGCTCACAGCTTTCATTACTACTGGTTGGTCTTTTTTAATAACAAAACGTAGCCGTTATCACATCCAGATACAATCAAGAGCTGTTGTTACATCACAGCTGCGCGCCGGCATTCTATTCGGGCACTCTCTCGAACTGTCACATAACCAGCTTCCGTGTTTATCCTGTCAACGCGAGCACATTAAAAAAGAACTAGCAGCATAGCTTATATACAGTACTGTTGTTTGACACCAATTAAACCATGGATTTAATAGAAGAATTGTGATATCCGAACAACGTACAAGGCAATCATGGCTGTGGAGGACTATCTAACAAGCAAATCCTTCATCGCGAAAGAGTTTGACGTGTGGCATCAACGTAAGGTATGTAAACGTTGCAGTTTTGGTTTTTCATCCATGTACAGTATTTAATTGTGTTGCATCCATATATCTTTATTGCTTGCAACAATGACTGTTTTTCATATGATTGTACAAGCTGGCGTTCGTGGCTTCGTGTGAAAAGAACTTGAGGATTTAGCATTGGTTGGTTGCATTTTTGGAAGGAAATAGTAATTAAAATGACTGTACATTCCATACTGTGCAAGTGTAAAGACGTTTTTATTTTATGCACAACTTTATTTTTCACTTCACTACTGTACAAAAAACATGTTAGATACGCAATCCATGAACCCAATGATAAATATACATGCCATAACAAAGATCCCCCATTTACGTATCCCCCCTCTTTAATGCAGTTCGGTGCAGGATCGGATATATCGATAGTCCGGTTATATCGACATTTTTTCCGACTCCCGAGAATATCGATATAAGGAGACTTTACTGTACTTTTGAATGCATTTGTTGTTGTGTCACAGAATGAGGCATATAAGAGCATACAAAACAAATACTTTTTCTATTTTGTTTAGCAATTAGTGTAGCATAACGATACCACGTGTTTGATAACAACGGATTCCAGTCATGTTTTTCTTCTGCAAACAGTTGATATAATGCGTCCATGACACCTGAATTTTGGTCCTTTTTGTCAGGTGTTTCCATCCAGGCTGTCAGTCTGATATGTGGTTCATGCTGGAAAGGCGATGTTGCGACTGGTTATGTCACAGATGACATGATGCATATAGTTATGGGAAAACCACTGTGATTTTCACGAAAAACAGGACAGAGTCTCAAGTCCATGCATCCTGAGTTATGATAGTAGAATTTCACAGGCTGATGAAATGGGGGGCTCTACGTGTTTCGTCTGGATTGCCCCCATGAGTCCGTACAGCAAGATGATGTGGACCAAACCCACAGCTAGTGAGTAGTTTTGCTCCATCTGTGTTCCACCTTGATGGCAGTTGGCGTTGTGATCAGCACGGTGAATGGCCCCTCCCACTTTGGTGCAGACCAGGTCTTCCTCCTGATTCTCCGGGGGCGCAGCCTCTGTTCCTGTGGAGGGAACAAAGAGGACTGCAGCAGTACACATGCTGTGGACCTCTTTTTGTTGTAAACATTTCACACAACGATTTTGCCAACAAAGCACTTGGGCAAACCTTCCCATAATGGGAGGATGAAAGGTCTGCCATGCAAGATCTCAAAGGCGTTAAGTCGTTATTAGTGGGCGGGATTCTCATGTAGAATTTAACCAAAAACAGACATCTGTGTTTTGCTTTTCTACTTTCATTTTCTTCATCACTTTGCTGCTGTGAAATGTAAATTTCTCCACTGCGAGACTAATAAAGGCAAATCCAATCCAGGCTATGGCTTGCCTGTTGTCTCCATCGTTTTTCTGAGACGATTTTCTATCGTACCATTCGTTCTTTCAACTAATCCTGCACTCTGTGGATGATATGTGCAGTTGTTCTTTAATGTAATACCTAAATGTTCAGAAATTTTGGTTACATCATCACCGTCTTTCAAATCAGGTCGTAGAAATGTCATCATCTTATTTTATTATTTTTTTTTATTTTATTTCCTAGAAGTTCAACTTCTTTTTGGCAAAACTGTAACATAGTCAAAGAAGCTATATTACCTGTACTTTCTAGATTTTGGAACAAAGTGATTGACAGTCTCGTTTTCGTCTTCAGTCAGTGAGACAAGATGTCGTCAATGTACAAAAGAATTTGAGAAGTCACAGGATTTTTTAAAGTCAGCAATACATGAAGACATTTCTTGTGAAAAAAAATGGTGTAATGACTGAGTGCCCCCAGTAGGGGACATGTGTGCTCCCTTCTGCTCTTTTTCTGAAAACACATCTGATCTTCTATAAGCAGCAAGGGGGGGGGTGAGATGGAGAGTGGGGGACAGAGAAGGCAGTCCTGAGGAGGTGGTGGTAGGGGACCCCGCGTGCAGATCCCCCCCTGACCTCTGACCCCCAAACTCAAATTCCCTAGCCCACAACTCGCCCCTCCTCCTGCAGTGGTTAATTCTATGTCTGTCCCAGTAATGGCGATTTTAAGACCATGAACTGCTTTGTCCTTGTAAGGGAGGAGTTTCTTTATCAGCGGCCATCTTTAAATACATAGCTTTTTCATTTTTCCAGTTTGCTTAAATTGGATAACCGATGAGAAGGTTTCTTCAGCTGTCATTTGTACTTTTTGAAGGTGTTGGATGTTTCGCCTCCTATCCAAGGGTAGGAGGCAAAACGTCCGACACCTTTTTACCTTTTTATGAATTTAGTATCCTGGGGATTTGGGTTTTCTTAGAAAAAGATTGCACCCATCAGTTCAATTCACTACAGTTCACAAACAATTTCTTCTGTTAGCTCAAACACAAACGTCTCCAACCCCGAGACGCGCTTACATACACACACAATGAATGCACATACACACACACACACACGCGCGCACGCACTCACACACATGCGCACACACTCCCACTAACGGCTCAAATGGCTCCCCCTCCTCCCCCTTTTTTAAGATATTTCCCTCAGACAAATAAACTTTTGCAGTTCACCAATTCAGCACAGATAAACCAAAATGAATGTATTAATATCACGGAGAATCCACGATTGATTGCAGCTTCATTTAAACAAAAAAAGGACACATAATAGCCTGAATCAAAATTAAAAAATCGTTCAATTCCTTAATTTTTTCACAAGTCCTCGCACAGAAATAAATCTCAGGAGTTCACCTCCTTGTGAATAATCGCTCACTGGAAAATTCCGAATCTGAGTCAGCGTGCGGACCAGACACTATTTCGACCCGTACTGGCGTCGATCAGTCGCGCGTAGAAAACCTCATACGCAGAAGGCCTGAATTTAAGGTGATCCGAACTTGATCATCAAAATTCGCATTATCCAGCCTTGTATTTGTGGATTAATTGTGAATAGATTACCTTCTGGCCAAAAAAGGATCCCACAATACATTCAAACAAATGGCTGCTGCGTGCTGGCGCTCACCCACCTCGAAAAAACTTTGTCAACTCAGCCGTGTATCCTGTCAGTCAGAATGCCGAGGAGCTCCACCACACCAACTCATTCTGTCGGCTCTCGTTTTTCAGTCAACAAGCAGGCCTCACCGAGAGGGAACGACCCCCCCCCCGTCTCTTGCGGAGAATTCAGAAGCAGACGCCGCCAGGAGCAGAAAGCTCCCGTCTTTCGTCAACTGAGGCACGCAGGCGGGCACCCCTCAACCGCTCTGGACCCGACGTTTGGCACGGGTTTTCGGCACCAAATTTTGTTGGAGTCTAATTCCTGTTTCTCTTCTGGTTCGGAGTTCAACTGAGTTTTATGATGAAATACCAGTGGGGACGATAGATGGTGAACAGAAAAGACTACTTTATTTTCGTAAAACAAAAGGAGCACATGTCTCGTCGGAGTGGGAAGCCAAGAAAGTAAAGCCCGCCTCCTCAACCTAGTTTAACCACACAGCAGCGATCTGTTGTCCAATCAGCGATGGACAAGTGTTGGGAGAACATTAGACTGAAAGTTGATACTTGTTACACTCTGCATACGCAACTAGTTAACTGATAAGCTAAATACATCCATATAGACTAAACTAAATATGCAAATAACATAGTATGTACTAAACTAATCAAGAAAAAACATGATGTTTACGGATGTGTATAAAACACTCTATCAGCTACAGAGTCCTAAACTGACACATATACAAGTGAAAACATGAAGATTCTGCCTTTTGTTAAGCTGTGCGGATCATCTCAACTTTTTATTGCTTTAAACCTATTTTCAGAGCAAGTGAGAGACGTTTTCTGAAGTAAATGATTTCTTCAGGGTTTTAAGTTTTATGACGAAATTAGTGTCTATTTAGGCTACAGAGTGCAGCACTGACACATATCAGAGTGAAAACATGATGATTAAGCCATTTGTTTAGCTGTGAGGATCATCTCAAATTTATATTGCCTCAAACGCATTTTCAGAGCAAGTGAGACACGTTTTCTGAAGTAAATCGTTTCTTCATGGTTTTAAGTTTCATGATGAAAATAGTGTATATTTAAGTGGCAAAGTGAAAATCGAACACAAATACAAGTGAAAACATGAAGATTCAGCCTTTTGTTCAGCTGTTAAGATCATATCAAGTTTTTTATTGCCTCAAATGCATTTTCAGAGCATGTGTAACACGCGGCTGGATGGAGGCCTGGCTTGGAGCCCGCAATAAGAAGAAAGGAGCGTCAGTGCAGATCACCAATGCGGATGTCGTACTAACCCGGCTTGGAATTGAGGCGGATTTATGTGGGACAGGAGATGTGAGACAATCTCTTTTCGTCAATGGATGCAACAGCTGCATGTTTGCTTTTGACATTTAGCTTGTCGTCGACATGCACATTCCACCAAGATGTCACTGATCCACTGGTTAAAAGATCCTTTGATCCTCCCCTCTTTCATCTAGAACTGCTTCGTGTAACAAAGAGGGTACAGAAAGTACCCAAGAAGGAATGACTCTATTTTTGTGTTGTCATATTGTCTTTGTTTGTCATATTATGTTATTTAGTTTTTTTGTTATTTTGACTTCAAGACGGCGCCGCGAGAGTGGCTGCCTTTCCAGCAGCTCACGTATTTTTGTTTTTCCACTTTCATTCCTTTCATCACTTTGCTGTTGTGAAATATAAATTTCTCCACTGCGAGACTCATAAAGGCAAATCCAAATCCAAATGACAGCGGGGCCGTCCATTGTGGTCTCGCGGTTGGGAGAATTAGCCAACCTAGCGATTGAATCGCTTCACCAGGGCGGCCACGTCACAAGGAAGACAGGCACAAAGACACACCTCACCAGAATCCATTTTTTTCTGGACACACATCGTATTTTCTGCACTATAAGGCGCACCTCAATATAAGCCGCACTTTTTATATTTACGGCGCACCGGATTATAAGGCGCTACAGTAGGGGCTGGACTTACGTTATGCATTCGGTGCTAGATGCTGCTTCGACGCTGCAGGGAATGGCAACAAAACATTCAGAGAGGTCAGTGAAACTTTATTAATAGATTACAAATCAGATTTCTGACCACGCCATTCACTCCAAAATGAATAAACAACTGTTTTATTATTTTCTCAGAGGTAACATTCATTTTTCGTAACACAGTTTATCTTTTAACAACAGAAAGCTAGTGCTAGTAGTGGAGGGCAACCGTTCCTCCATTCAGTAAACACATAAAAAACATTATGATGCTGTTATGGTCAATCAAACGTAAGTGCAATCACAATATACTAACACTCTTAATAGTCCAAAGCAATAACAATAACAATAATAACTTGAACTTACCCAGGCTAGGTCTTAATAAGACCTGGCACGTCTTGCGCCGCTCCAAGAATTTCACCTCTAGCGGCGCAGTAGTAATGCCCCCGGCCGTCCCTCTCAATCATGTCCCCAGTTCAGGAGGGAAAACCCACAAAATCATCATTCCATCATTCCTAGCTGCGGTATGCGGGCGGCGTGGGCCTGCTTTGAACACTAATTTTTTCAAAGTATACACGGGACACTCAGCCAAGGGCATCCCGGGCCCGACAGATCGCGTCCCGAGATCCAACTACGAGCCTTTTAACTGCAGCAACTTTAAGATACGCTATTGGAGCTGGAATTACTGCGGCTGCTGGCACCAGACTTGCCCTGCAATGGTTCCTCGCCGGAGGGTTTGGGTTCGGCTCATTCCGATTACAGGGCCTCGAAAGAGTCCGGTACCATTATTTTTCGTCACTACATTCCCGCGTCGGGAGTGGGTAATATGCGCGCCTGCTGCCTTCCTTGGATGTGGTAGCCATTTCTCAGGCTCCCTCTTCGGAATAGAACCCCGATTCCCTCTTACCCGTTGTCACCATGGGATGGGAAGAGAGTCCCATCGAAAGTTGATAGGGCAGACATTCGAATGAAAGGTTGCCGCTGCGTGGGGCCGGCGATTGGCTCGAGCGGTAATCTTGAGTCACCAAGAGGGCCAGCTGGGTTGGCCGCCCGCTTGGGGCCCGTGACCGGGGGGCGTGCCCCCGGCCGGTAACCGTCGGCGGAGCCGTCCGTGTGGGTTTTTGGTATCTGATAAATGCGCGCGTTCCCGGGGGTCAGCGCTCGTTTCCATGTATTAGCTCTAAAATTGCCACAGTCATACAAGTAACGGCGGAGAGATCAAAGGGACCAGAACTGATTTAATGAGTGGGGCCACAGGGAGGGGTCCCTTGCCCCCCCCCCAACCTGAGAGTAGGGACCTATCATAGCTGTGTCCGGCGCCACCATGTCTGGACATTAGGGATATATAAATGGGGCCGATACGACCAGTCAGACTTTAGTTCGCTGACGAAGCCTCTTGGATAGGAGGCGAAACGTCCGAAACCTTCACTTTTGTACAGATGACGGCTGAAGAAACCTTCTCATCACTGTACGACTCGTAACGATGAAAGTATTGTCAGTCACCGTAACAGGTGCGCACAAACCGTAGGCTCTCGGAGGAATAAATTAATACACTTTCCAACCGCATAACCACCAAAGATGTGAAGATACGGGCAAAACAGTGACATTAGTGTTTAACGGTAGCACATATAAACATCTATCCTCATCTATAAGACCTAAGTTTTGACCCGTACTGTACATTGCAACGCATATTTGTAGTCGCAACCCGCTCTTGGTCGTAACCTGATTTTCAGTTTCCAAAATGGTATCTAAACCTGGAACAATCTCTCCTCTCGAAGCATTGCGAAGAACCAGAAAGGTTCTTAGCTAGGTTTATGCAAAGACCTTAACATATATGCAGCTCGAGCCATCTTATCTCCAAATACCTTTGAATGCACGCGTTGTTGTGTCACAGAATGAGGCATATAAGAGCATATTGGATTGGATTGGATTGGATTTGCCTTTATTAGTCTCACAGTGGAGAAATTTATATTTCACAGCAGCAAAGTCATGAAAGGAATGAAAGTAGAAAAACAAAATACATGAGCTGCTGGAAAGACAGCCACTCTCGCGGCGCCGTCTTGAAGTCAAAAGAACAAAGAAAAACTAAATAACAAATAATATGACAGCATAGAGACAATATGACAAAACAAAGACACAGAGAGACATTCATTCTTCAGGACTTGCTGTACCCTCTTTGTGATGACATGAAGCAGTTCTAGATGAAAGAGGAGAGCATCAAAGCGTCTTTCCACCAGTGGATCAGGGACATCATGGTGGAATGTGCATGTCGACTATAAGCTAAATGTTGAAAGCAAACACGCAGCTGAAGCATCCATTGACGAAAAGAGATTGTCTCACATCTCCTGTTCCACATAAATCTGCTTCAATTCCAAGCCGCAACAGATCCACATACGCATCGGCGCTCTGCGCTGACGCTCCTTTCTTCTTATCGCGGGTTCCTCAAGCCATGCATCCATCCAGCCGCAGACTGTCCAACAGCACTGACCTTTCCGCTAAACAAAGCGGGACTGTGAAGATGCTGCCCATTACAGGCGCAAAAAAGCACAATGGTCCCTTTGGTGTCCAGCGATGGCAGTTGAATGGCTCCGACATTCCTCCCATTCAAAAACAGTACTGGCATATTCATGCTGCCGAAAAGGCGCAACCGCTCAGCACAGTCTCCTCCTTGATGAATGTAATGGTCAAAAATGCTGAAAAACAATTTGTATCTGTTCCACACGAATCACAACAACACAAAGTGACAAAAGAAAACACAAAACAAGACAAAAACAACCAAAAAAAGCAAGGCTCATGAGAGCATTTGCTGAGGCTGCCTCTTATAAAACAATTACTTTTCCTATTTTGTTTCGCAATCAGTGTAGTATAACGATACCACGTGTTTGATAACAACGGATTCCAGTCATGTTTTTCTCCTGCAAACGGTTGATATAATGTGTGCATGACACCTGAAGGTTGGGCCTTTTTGTCAGGTGTTTCCATCCAGGCTGTCAGTCTGATATGTGGTTCATGCTGGAAAGGCGATGTCGCGACTGGTGATGTCAAAGATGAGATGATGCATATAGTTACGGGAAAACTAGTGTGATGTTGATGAAAATCAGGACAGAGTCTCAGGTCCATGCATCCTGCAACATCGTGGGTTATGATAGCAAGTTGGATATCAGTCATCGTGCCAGTTCCAGTTCCTAACCAGTCCCTCGAGCTATCTTGACGGCAGTTCGTTTTGCTTCTTGGGCACAGCTATCTCGAACCCATTTTGTGTTGGGCTTAGAATGGACCACAACGGAATCCCAACCAGTGGTCCAAGCCTTCCCCAACTTGATACGAGCGTACCAAGAAATGACACTATTCCTGCTGCATGTAGTGGAAAGCAGGCTACAGGATGTGCCATGTTTGGAGACTTATCTGACCTTGTTGGATGTAATAGTGGAATTTCGCAGGCTGATTGTCACATCTCGTCGCTGTCCTGGGGGCGCCCCGCCCCTCCCGTCACCTCCTCCGCTGCTCCCTGGAGACGGCCCCTCCCATCATCACTCACCTGGGCTCCCACAGCTGTTTGTCATTTACTGATTGTGCCTTCTGACTATATATACCGATCGCACATTACCGTCTCCGTCAGAGAATTCTGGAAGCTACCCTCGCGACTACCTCTCCATCAGGTCGGTCCTTGTCAGTTGTCCTCACTTACCTTCCCACTGGTTGTTATCTTGCATGCATGTCTCAGTAAAGACTTTTTCCTGGAAACCTGTCTCGCCGTGTATTTCGGATCCAAACCGCCCCACCTTCCTTCGTCACTCAAGTCCTGCCCGCAAGCCTCGAGTGTTGTGACACTGATGGAATGGGGGGCTCTACGTGTGTCATCTGAATTGCCCCCACGAATCCGTACAGCAAGATGATGTGGACTAAACCCATAGCTAGTGAGTAGTTTGGCTCCGTCTGTCTTCCACATTGATGGCAGTTGGCGTTGTGATGAGCACGGTGAATGGCCCCTCCCACTTTGGTGCAGACCAGGTCTTCCTCCGATTGCCTTGATGAGCACCTCGTCTCTGGGGGCGCAGGAGGGAACAAAATGGATGGAAACAAGAGGACATATGCTGTGGACCTCTTTTTGTTGTAAACATATCACACAACGATTTTGCCAACAAAGCGCATGGATCTGATTCATTCTCTTGCCAGGGCACACCTTCCCATAATGGGAGGATGAAAGGTCTGCCATGCAAGATCTCAAAAGCCGTTAAGCCGTTATTAGTGGGCGTTATTCTCATATATAATTTAACCAAAAACAGACATTCAGGCCGTGGTTTGCCTATTGTCTCCATCATTTTTCTGAGTTGATTTTTTATCATGTCCTTTCAACTAATCCTGCACTCTGTGGATGATATGCAGAGTGGTTATTTAATGTAATACCTAAATGTTCGGAATTTTTTGGTTATTACGTCATTACCAAAATGTGGCCCATTATAACTCCAAATTATTCTTGGTATGCCATGTTCTGGAATAATATGTTTGCATAATGCTTTCGCAACGGATAATGCATCGAATTTCTTTGAAGGCACAATTTCCACCCATTTGGTGAATGAATCAATTAGCACCATACAGTATTTATAAGAGTGTGCTTAGTTCAATGAAATCCATGTGAACCATTTCAAAGGTATCTGACCCCTGTGGAATTGTTCCTCTTTTTGGTCATATATTACCCTGTGTATTATGTTTACAGCATCTCAAACAACTCCGACAACCGTTTTTTTTTTGCATATGAGTTGAAACCTGTGGTTAGGGTTACTTTCTGGAGTTACTTGTTAGGGTTACTTGTTAGGTTTAGGGTAACTTTCTGGGGTTATTTGTTAGGGTTACTTGTCAGGGTTAGGGTTACTTGTTAGGGTTAGGGTTACTTGTTAGGGTTAGGGTTACTTTCTGGGGTTACTTGTTAGGCTTACTTGTCAGGGTTAGGTTTACTTGTTAGGATTAGGGTTACTTGTCAGGGTTAAGGTTTCTTTCTGGGGTTAGTTGTTAGGGTTACATGTTAGGGTTACTTGTTAGGGTTACTTGTTAGGGTTACTTGTCAGGGTTAAGGTTACTTTCTGGGGTTACCTGTTAGGGATACTTGTTAGTGTTATGGTTAAGGTTACTTTCTTGGGTTACTTGTTATGGTTACTTGTTACGGTTACTTGTCAGGGTTAGGGTCACTTGTTAGGGTTAGGGTTACTTGTTAGGGTTAGGCTTACTTGGTGGGGATTACTTGTTAGGGTTAAGGTTACTTGTCAGGGTTAGTGTTACTTGTTAAGGTTATTGTTACTTGCTGGGGTTACTTGTAAGGGTTACTTGTAGGGTGAGGGTTACTTGTTATGGTTAGGGTTACTTTCTGGGGTTACTTGTCAGGGTTAAGGTTACTTTCTGGTGTTACTTGTTAGGGTTAAGTTTACTTTCTGGGGTTACTTGTGAGGGTTACTTGTCAGGGCTAAGATTGCTTTCTGGGGTTACTTGTTAGGCTTAGGGATACTTGTTTGGGTTACTTGTTAGGGTTAAGGTTACTTTCTGGTGTTACTTTTTAGGGTAACTTGTCAGGGTTAAGGTTACTTTCTGGAGTTCCCTGTTAGGGATACTTGTTAGAGTTACTTGTCAGTGTTAAGGTTACTTTCTGGGGTTACTTGTCAGGGTTAGGGTCACTTGTTAGGGTTAGCGTTACGTTCTGGGTTTACTTGTTAGGGTTAGGGCTAATTTCTGGGTCACTCGTTAGGGTTACTTGTTTGGGTTCGGTTTGCTTGTTAGGGGTAGTGTTACTTGATGGGTTGACTTGTTAGGGTTAGTTGTTAGGGTTAGGGTTACTTGTTTGGGTTAAGGTTACTTTCTGGGGTTACTTGTTAGGGTTACTTGTTAGGGTTACTTGTTAGGGTTACTTGTCAGGGTTAAGGTTACTTTCTGGGGTTACTTGTTAGGGTTTGGGATACTTGTTGGGGTTACTTGTTATGGTTACTTGTCAGAGTTAATTTTATTTTCTGGGGTTACTTGTTAGGGACACTTGTTAGGGTTAAGGTTACTTGTTAGGGTTAGGGTTACTTGATGGGGTTACTTGTTAGGGTTAGGGTTACTTTCTGGGGTTACTTGCTGGGGTTACTTGTTAGGGTTACTTGTTAGGGTTATGTTTACTTTCTGGGGGTACTTGTGAGGGTTACTCGTCAGGGTTAATGTTACTTTCTGGGGTTACTTGTTAGGGTTAGGGATACCTGTTGGAGATCCTTGTTGGGGTTACTTGTAAGGGTTTCTTGGCAGGGTTAAGGTTACTTTCTGGGGTTACTTGTTAGGGACACTTGACAGGGCACTGTCATATTCTATATGATATATATGATGATATATTCCCCTTGGTGTCCCTCAGAAACTTTTCCACAAGCTTCAACCGGCTTCAACCAGTCCAGAAATCCTCCAAGAGCTCCTACTGTCTCCCGGTCAAAGGTTAAAATTGACTTTTGAAAGTTTTCGTTTAAAGGACAACCGACGCCACCGGACAAGTTGTGTCCATTTGCAAAATCGCTTCAAATAACTTCCACTCGTTAGGGTTTGGGATACTTGTTGGGGTTAGGGTTAGGGTTACTTGCTGGGGTTACTTGTTAGGGTTAGTGTTACTTTATGGGGTTACTTGATAGGGTTAGGTTTACTTGTGAGGGGTAAGGTTAATTTCTGGGGTGACTTGTCAGTGTTAGGGTTACTTGTCAGGGTTAGGGTTACTTGCTGGGGTTACTTGCTGGGATTACATGCTGGGGTTACTTGTTAGGATGACTTGTCAGTGTAAGGGTTACTTGTTAGGGTTAGGGTTACTTGCTCGGGTTACTTGTTAGGGTTACTTGTTAGGGGTAGGGTTACTTGTTAGGGTTACTTGTTAGAGTGAGGGTTACTTTCTGGGTTTACTTGTTAGGGTTATTTCTTAGAGTCACTTGTTAGGGTGAGGGTTACTTGTTAGGGTGGGAGTTACTTTCTGGAGTTACTTTTAGGGTTACTTGTTAGGGTTAGGCTTACTTCTTAGGGTTAGGCTTACTTCTTAGGGTTAGGCTTACTTGCTGGGGTTACTTGTTAGGGTTAGGGTTACTTGTTAGGGTTAGGGTTACTTGTCAGAGTTAAGGTTACTTTCTGGGTTTACTTGTTAAGGTTACTTGTTAGTGTTAGGGTTACTTTCTTGGTTTACTTGTTAGGGTTACTTGTTAGGGTTAAAGTTACTTTCTGGGATTACTTTTAGGGTTACTTGTTAGGGTTATGGTTACTTGTTAGGGTTAGGGTTACTTGTCCCGGTTAAGGTTACTTTCTGTGTTTACTTGTTAGGGTTACTTGTTAGGGCTAGGGTTACTTTCTGGGTTTAATTGTTCGGGTTACTTGTTAGGGTTAAGGTTACTTTCTGGGGTTACTTTTTAGGGTTACTTGTTAGAGTTAGGGTTACTTGTTAGGGTTAATTTTCAGGGTTAAAGTTACTTTCTGGGGTTACTTTTTAGGGTTACTTGTTAGGGTTAGGGATACTTGCTGTGGTTACTTGTTAGGGTTAGTGTTACTTTCTGGGGTTATTTGTTAGGGTTAGTTACTTGTTACGATTACTTTCTGGGATTACTTGTTAAGGTTACTTGTTAGGGTGACTTGTCATGGTTCGGGTTACATGTTAGGGTTAGGGTTACTTGTTAGGGTTAGGGTTACTTGCTGGGGTTACTTGTTAGGCCTATGGTTTTTTGTTGCTTGTTAGGGTGAGGGTTACTTGTTAGGGTGGGGGTTACTTTCTGGGTTTACTTGTTAGGATTATTTCTTAGGGTGAGGGTCACTTGTTAGGGTGAGGGTTACTTGTTAGGGTTAGGGTTACTTGTCAGGGTTAAGGTTACTTGCTGGTGTTACTTGTTCGGGTTACTTGTTAGGCTTAGGGTTACTTGTCAGGGTTAAGGTTACTTTCTAGGTTTACTTGTTAGGGTTAGGGTTACTTGTTAGGGTTAGGGTTACTTTCTGGGTTTACTTGTTAGGGTTACTTGTTAGGGCTAGGGTTACTTTCTGGGTTTACTTGTTAGGGTTACTTGTTAGGGCTAAGGTTACTTTCTGGGATTACTTTTAGGGTTACTTGTTAGGGGTAGGGTTACTTGTCAGGGTTAAGGTTACTTTCTGTGTTTATTTGTTAGGGTTAGAGTTACTTGTCAGGGTTATGGTTACTTTCTGGGTTTACTTGTTAGGGTTACTTGTTAGGGTTAAGGTTACTTTCTGGGGTTGCTTCTTAGTGTTAGGGTTACTTTCTGGGGTTACTTGTTAGGGTTACTTCTCATGGTTAGGGTTACTTGTTAGGATTAAGGTTACTTGTCAGGGTTAAAGTTATTTTCTGGGTTTACTTGTTAGGGTTACTTGTTAGTTTTAGAGTTACTTTCTGGGGTTACTTGTTAGGGTTACTTGTGAGGGTTAGGGTTACTTGCTGGGGTTACTTGTTAAAGTTACTTGTTAAGGTTACTTGTTGGGGTATTTGTCAGTGTTACTTGTCAGGGTTAAGGTTATTTTCTGGGGTTAGTTGTTAGGGTTACTTGTTAGGGTTACTTGTTAGGGTTACTTGTTAGGGTTACTTGTTAGGGTTAGGGTTACTTATCAGGGTTAAGGTTACTTTTTCGTTTACTTGTTCGGGTCACTTGTTAGAGATACTTGGTAGGGTTACTTGTTCAGGTCACTTGTCAGGGACACTTGACAGGGTACTGTCATATTCTATGATATATATGATGATATATTTGCCTCGGTGTCCCTCAGCAACTTTTCCACAAGCTTCAACTGGTCCAGAATTCTTCAGCCGGGGGCCCACAGATCATCGCAGGCACCCCATCCTCTGGCCAGGTCACCCTGGTCCTCCAAGAGCTCCTACCCACTCCCGGTCAAAGGATAGAATCAACTTTTTAAATTTTTCATTTAAACGACAACCGACGCCACCAGACAAGTTGTGTCCATCATTTGTAAAATCGCTTCAAATGACTTCTCCTTGTTACTTTCTGGGGTTACTTGTTAGGGTTTGGGATACTTGTTGTGGTTACTTGTTATGGTTACTTGTCAGGGTTAAGGTTATTTTCTGGGGGTACTTGTTAGGGTTTGGGATACTTGTTGTGGTTACTTGTTATGGTTACTTGTCAGGGTTAAGGTTATTTTCTGGGGTTACTTGTTAGGGACACTTGTTAGGGTTAGAGCTACTTGTTAGGGTTACGTTGTTAGGGTTACTTGTCAGGGTTAAGGTTACTTGTTAGGTTTAGGGTTACTTTCTGGGGTTACTTGTTAGGGTTAGGGTTACTTGTGAGGGTTAGGGTTACTTGCTGGGGTTACTTGTTAAGGTTACTTGTTGGGCTACTTGTTAGTGTTACTTGTCAGGGTTAAGGTTACTTTCTGGGGTTAGTTGTTAGGGTTACTTGTTAGGGTTATTTGTTAGGGTTAGGGTTACTTATCAGGGTTAAGGTTACTTTTTGGTTTACTTGTTCGGGTCACTTGTTAGAGATACTTGTATCTCTAACAAGTATCTCAAGTCATATATATCATATTGTATGATATATATGATGATATATTCACCTCGGTGGCACAGCAACTTTTCCACAAGCTTCAACTGGCCCAGAATTCTTCAGCCGGGGGCCCACAGATCATCGCAGGCACCCCATCCTCTGGCCAGGTCACCCTGGTCCTCCAAGAGCTCCTACCCACTCCCGGTCAAAGGATAGAATCAACTTTTTAAATTTTTCATTTAAACGACAACCGATGCCACCAGACAAGTTGTGTCCATCATTTGTAAAATCGCTTCAAATGACTTCTCCTTGTTACTTTCTGGGGTTACTTGTTAGGGTTAGCGATACTAGTTGGGGTTACTTGTTAGGGTTAACATTACTTTCTGGGGTTACTTGTTAGGATTACTTGTCAGTGTTAAGGTTACTTTCTGAGGTTACCTGTTAGGGATACTTGTTAGGGTTACTTGTCAGGGTTAAGGTTACTTTCTGGGGTTATTGTTAGGGTTGCTTGTTAGGGTTTGGGATACTTGTTGTGGTTACTTGTTATGGTTACTTGTCAGGGTTAAGGTTACTTTCTGGGGTTATTGTTAGGGTTGCTTGTTAGGGTTTGGGATACTTGTTGTGGTTACTTGTTATGGTTACTTGTCAGGGTTAAGGTTATTTTCTGGGGTTACTTGTTAGGGACACTTGTTAGGCTTAGAGCTACTTGTTAGGGTTACGTTGTTAGGGTTACTTGTCAGGGTTAAGGTTACTTGTTAGGGTTAAGGTTACTTGCTGGGGTTACTTGTTAGTGTTACTTGTCAGGGTTAAGGTTACTTTCTGGGGTTACTTGTTAGGGTTACTTGTTAGGGTTTGGGATACTTGTTGTGGTTACTTGTTATGGTTACTTGTCAGGGTTAAGGTTATTTTCTGGGGTTACTTGTTAGGGACACTTGTTAGGCTTAGAGCTACTTGTTAGGGTTACGTTGTTAGGGTTACTTGTCAGGGTTAAGGTTACTTGTTAGGTTTAATGTTACTTGCTGGGGTTACTTGTTAGGGTTACTTGTCAGGGTTACGGTTACTTTCCGGGGTTACTTGTTAGGGTTTGGGATACTTTTTGTGGTTTCTTGTTATGGTTACTTGTCAGGGTTAAGGTTATTTTCTGGGGTTAATTGTTAGGGACACTTGTTAGGGTTAGAGCTACTTGTTAGGGTTACGTTGTTAGGGTTACTTGTCAGAGTGAAGGTTACTTGTTAGGGTTAAGGTTACTTGCTGGGGTTACTTGTTAGTGTTACTTGTCAGGGTTAAGGTTACTTTCTGGGGTTACTTGTTAGGGTTACTTGTTAGGGTTTGGGATACTTGTTGTGGTTACTTGTTATGGTTACTTGTCACGGTTAGGGTTACTTATCAGGGTTAAGGTTACTTTTTGGTTTACTTGTTCGGGTCACTTGTTAGAGATACTTGTTAGGGTTACTTGTTCGGGTCACTTGTCAGGGAAACTTGACAGGGTAGTCTCATATTCTATGATATATATATATATATATAACCAAACTTAAACCGGATCACATCTGCCAATTATTAGAAATCTTCCTTAATACTACGTATTTTCAATTTCGGGAAAAAATTTATAAACAAATTCATGGTTGTGCTATGGGCTCACCAGTTTCACCCATAGTGGCTAATCTTTACATGGAAGATATGGAGAAACAGGCCCTCGCATCCTTCCCGGGGACAAAACCTAGACACTGGTTTAGATATGTGGACGATACTTTTGTCATAATTAAGAAACGAGAAATTCAATCCTTCACAGATCACCTCAACTCTGTAGACTTCAACATTAAATTTACTCGTGAGGACATTCAAGAGAACCAACTAGCCTTCTTGGATTATAAAGTAATTATAAAAGCGGACAGAGCGCTAAAAACAGAAGTCTTAAGGAAGGCTACGCACACTGATCAATACTTACTTTTTGACTCTAACCACCCTTTACAACATAAACTAGGAGTTATCAGAACCCTCCAGCATAGGGCTAAACCAATACCAACTAGCACTGAAGGTAGAGAAAAGGAGTCAAAACATATCAGGAGAGCACTCGCTAACTGTGGGTACCCTCAGTGGTCATTCAACAAATGTCAGAAAGAAAGAATAGCGAACGAAACCAATAATTCTCAAGATTCAAAAAGGAGAGGAGTAGCAGTACCGTACATTGCAGGAGTTTCTGAAAAATTACAAAGAGTCCTTTGGCAACATAAAATTCCTACTTATTTCAAACCGAAAAACACGTTAAGGCAAAAATTAGTGCATCCAAAAGATAGGCTACCAAATGAAAAACAAAGTAATGTAGTTTATTCCATACATTGTAAGAATGAAAATTGTAAAGAGCAGTACATTGGGGAGACTCAACAAATTCTCAAAAAAAGACTTTATCAACATCGCAGGGATAATACTAGTGGGCCTCAATCGGCAGTACATTCGCACCTAAAAGCTAGCAACCACTCATTTGATGACAATGAGGTTAAAATCTTAGCGAAAGAACATAGATGGTTTGAAAGGGGGGTAAAAGAAGCGATTCTTATAAAACAACAAAATCCTTCATTAAACCGGTCTGGTGGGGTGAGGTTCAATTTGGATCGTTCATACAATAGCCTGCTTAGGCAAAACAGGTTAGGCAACTTTCGCAATGCTGACGAGGGTCGTTATGCTGATGAGGTGATACCGGGGGGAGTGGGGGCAATAGGCCAGTCGTTAGTCAGGAATGTAGGAACAATCAGTGGGGCCACAGGGAGGGGTCCCCTGCCCCCTCCTACCTGAGAGTAGGGACCTATCATAGTGGTGTCCGGCGCCACCATGTCTGGACATTAGGGATATATAAATGGGGCCGATACGACCAGTCAGATTTTAGTTCGCTGACGAAGCCTCTTGGATAGGACGCGAAACGTCCGAAACCTTCACTTTTGTACAGATGACGGCTGAAGAAACCTTCTCATCGATGGACCACTCCTGTACGACTGAGAGCTTACACAGACGTATTGTTAGGGTTAAGGTTACTTGCTGGGGTGACTTGTTAGGGTTACTTGTCAGGGTTAAGGTTACTTTCTGGGTTTACTAGTTAGGGTTACATGTTAGGGTTAGGGTTACTTTCTGGGGTTAATTTTTAGGGTTACTTGTTAGGGTTACTTGTCAGGGTTAAGGTTACTTTCTGAGGTTATTTGTTAGTGTTAGGGTTACTTGCTGGGGTTACTTGTTAGGGTTAGGGTTACTTTCTGGGGTCACTCGTTAGTGTTACTTGTACGGGTTAATTGTTCGGGTTCAGGTTACTTGTTAGGGGTAGCGTTACTTTCTGGGGTTACTTGGTAGGGTTACTTGTTAGGGTTAACGTTACTTGGCAGGGCTAAGGTTACTTTCTGGGTTTATTTGTTAGGGTTAATTGTTAGGGTTAGGGTTACTTTCTGGGTTTACTTGTTAGGGTTACTTGTTAGGGCTAGGGTTAGGGTTATTGTTACTTGCTGGGGTTGCTTGTTAGGGTTATTTGTCAGGGTGAGGGTTACTTGTTAGGGTTAGGGTTACTTGTTAGGGTTATGGTTACTTGTCAGGGTTATGGTTACTTGTTATGGTTAGGGTTACTTGTTAGGGTTATGGTTACTTCCTGGGATTACATGTCAGGGATAAGGTTAATTTCTTAGGTTTAATTGTTAGGGTTAAGTTTACTTTCTGGGGTTACTTGTGAGGGTTAGGGATACTTGTTGGGGTTACTTGTAAGGGTTACGGTTAGTTTCTGGGGTTACTTGTTAGGGACACTTGACAGAGTATTGTCATATTCTATATGATATATATGATGATATATTCTCCTTGGTGTCCCTCAGAAACTTCTCCACAAGCTTCAACTGGCTTCAACCGGTCCAGAAATCCTCCAATAGCTCCTATTGGCTCCCGGACAAAGGTTAGAATCGACTTTTGAAATTTTTTGTTTAAAGCACAAGTTCATTGATGAGAAGGTTTCTTCAGCCGTCATCTGTACAAAAGTGAAGGTTTCGGACGTTTCGCCTCCTATCCAAGAGGCTTCGTCAGCGAACTAAAGTCTGACTGGTCGTATCGGCCCCATTTATATATCCCTAATGTCCAGACCTGGTGGCGCCGGACACAGCTATGATAGGTCCCTACTCTCAGGTTGGGGGGGGCGCGGGACCCCCCCCTGTGGCCCCACTGATTGTTCCTACATTCCTGACTAACGATTGGCCTATTACCCCCACTCCCCCCGGTATCACCTCATCAGCATAACGACCCTCATCAGCATTGCGAAAGTTGCCTAACCTGTTTTGCCTGAGCAGGCTATTGTATGAACGATCCAAATTGAACCTCACACCACCAGACCGGTTTAATGAAGGATTTTGTTGTTTTATAAGAATCGCCTCTTTTACCCCCCTTTCAAACCATCTATGTTCTTTCGCTAAGATTTTAACCTCATTGTCGTCAAATGAGTGGTTAGTAGCTTTTAGGTGCAAATGTACTGCCGATTGAGGCCCACTAGTATTATCCCTGCGTTGTTGATAAAGTCTTTTTTTGAGAATTTGTTGAGTCTCCCCAATGTACTGCTCTTTACAATTTTCATTCTTACAATGTATGGAATAAACTACATTACTTTGTTTTTCATTTGGTAGCCTATCTTTTGGATGCACTAATGTTTGCCTTAACGTGTTTATCGGTTTGAAATAAGTAGGAATTTTATGTTGCCAAAGGACTCTTTGTAATTTTTCAGAAACTCCTGCAATGTACGGTACTGCTACTCCTCTCCTTTTAGAATCTTGAGAATTATTGGTTTCGTTCGCTATTCTTTCTTTCTGACATTTGTTGAATGACCACTGAGGGTACCCACAGTTAGTGAGTGCTCTCCTGATATGTTTTGACTCCTTTTCTCTACCTTCAGTGCTAGTTGGTATTAGTTTAGCCCTATGCTGGAGGGTTCTGATAACTCCTAGTTTATGTTGTAAAGGGTGGTTAGAGTCAAAAAGTAAGTATTGGTCAGTGTGCGTAGCCTTCCTAAAGACTTCTGTTTTTAGCGCTCTGTCCTCTTTTATAATTACTATACAATCCAAGGCTAGTTGTTTCTCTTGAATGTCCTCATGAGTAAATTTAATGTTGAAGTCTACAGAGTTGAGATGATCTGTGAAGGATTGAATTTCTTGTTTCTTAATTATGACAAAAGTATCGTCCACATATCTAAACCAGTGTCTAGGTTTTGTCCCCGGGAAGGATGTGAGGGCCTGTTTCTCCATCTCTTCCATGTAAAGATTAGCCACTATGGGTGAAACTGGTGAGCCCATAGCACAACCATGGATTTGTTTATAAAATTTTTCCCGAAATTGAAAATACGTAGAATTAAGGCAGATTTCTAATAATTGGCAGATGTGATCCGGTTTCAGTTTGGTTCTTTCATGCAGAGAAACATCCGCCAGCAGCCTCGTCCTCACCACTGAGACTGCTGCTGGGGTTGGGACAGATGTAAAGAGAGAAGTCACATCGTATGATGCCAAAGTTTCCTCAGGTTCCAATATGAGGTCTTTGATCCTCTCTACAAACCCTGTGGTGTTCTCTACGTGGTATTCTGTGTTACCAACCAACGGAGCTAAAATAGTTTTTAAATATTTGGCTACATTGTATGTAGAGGAGTCAATGCTACAAACAATGGGTCGGAGGGGGAACCCTTCTTTATGTATTTTTGGCAGGCCATAGATACATGGCGTGGCCTCTCCCGGGTATAATCTAAAATACATCTGTTTGTCTATATGTTTACCTTTCTCTAGCTTTTGGAGACAGTCAATCATTTCTTTCTTGTATCTATTGGAAGGGTCCCTTTTTAGTTGCTCATACGTGTTAGAATCACTGATTAACCTATTTATTTTGTCTTCATAATCCAATGTGTTGAGCAGCACTGTGCATCTGCCCTTGTCTGCTGGCAAAATAGTAATATTTTTGTCTTTTTGTAGAGTAGTTAACGCCTTTCTCTCTTCTAATGTTATGTTGGACGGAGGAAGTTTGGCACTACTGAGAAGAGCTGATATTTTAATGCGTAGATCATCTGCCTCTGCATACGAAAGTTTGTTATTTTTAATAGCCGATTCAGTAGCTGTGATATAATCTATTGTAGGTATAGTTTTAGGAGTCACTGAGAAATTTAAACCTTTGGTAAGTACCGCCTTTTCTGTCTCTGAGAGATCTCTGTCTGACAAATTTTTGATCCAATTCTCCCTTGCAAACTGTTCATACCTAATTTTACGCGTGTTTACCAGTAGCTGAGATTGTTTCAGTAAAAGTAATTTTTGAAATTTACCCTTTTGTCTCTCTTTGGTTTTGCTGTGGTGCCTCATATAACCGGATTTAGTAAATTCACACACTTCCTGATAGATTTTGTGGGTAAGATTAGTTTGTAATCGCTGATAATAAGTTTCTATTTCTGACTGTTTGTTTTTTATCTCTATGTTAAGTCTCCTAATTCGCAAATTTAGAATTTTCCTAGTATAATTTTGTTGCATTTTATCGGCTAAGTATCCGGGTTCCAGGGGTGCTTGCTTCAAGCATTTAGGAATTAACCGGCTCTGTCTACATCTAAGATTGAATCTGAGGTGGTTCTTTAAATCAGCTAATTTAAAGGTGGCCTTTTCTAAGTTACGTACCAGCAGAAGGATGTCTCTCCCAAAGTTGGCAGCAATACGTCTGTGTAAGCTCTCAGTCGTACAGGAGTGGTCCATCGATGAGAAGGTTTCTTCAGCCGTCATCTGTACAAAAGTGAAGGTTTCGGACGCTACTAACCACTCATTTGACGACAATGAGGTTAAAATCTTAGCGAAAGAACATAGATGGTTTGAAAGGGGGGTAAAAGAGGTGATTCTTATAAAACAACAAAATCCTTCATTAAACCGGTCTGGTGGTGTGAGGTTCAATTTGGATCGTTCATACAATAGCCTGCTCAGGCAAAACAGGTTAGGCAACTTTCGCAATGCTGATGAGGGTCGTTATGCTGATGAGGTGATACCGGGGGGAGTGGGGGTAATAGGCCAATCGTTAGTCAGGAATGTAGGAACAATCAGTGGGGCCACAGGGGGGGGGTCCCGCGCCCCCCCAACCTGAGAGTAGGGACCTATCATAGTGGTGTCCGGCGCCACCATGTCTGGACATTAGGGATATATAAATGGGGCCGATACGACCAGTCAGATTTTAGTTCGCTGACGAAGCCTCTTGGATAGGACGCGAAACGTCCGAAACCTTCACTTTTGTACAGATGACGGCTGAAGAAACCTTCTCATCGATGGACCACTCCTGTACGACTGAGAGCTTACACAGACGTAAAGCACAAGTTGTGTCCATTTGCAAAATCGGTTCAAATAACTTCTACTTGTTCGGGATACTTGTTGGGGTTCGGCTTACTTGTTAGGGTTAGGGTTACTTGTTAGGGTTAGGGTTACTTGCTGGGGTTACTTGTTAGGGTTAGTGTTACTTTCTGGAGTTACTTGTTAGGGTTGGGGTTACTTTCTGAGGTTATTTGTTAGGGACACTTGACAGGGTACTGTCATATTCTATATGATATAAATGATGCTATATTCTCCTTTGTGTCCCTCAGAAACTTTTCCACAAGCTTCAACCAGCTTCAACCGGTCCAGAAATCCTCCAATAGCTCCTACTGTCTCCTGGTCAAAGGTTAGAATCGACTTTTGAAATTTTTCGTTTAAAGGACAAGTTGTGTCCATTTGCAAAATCGCTTCAAATAACTTCTACCTGTTCGGGATACTTGGGGTTAGGCTTACTTGTTAGGGTTAGCGTTACTTGTTAGGTTTAGGGTTACTTGTCAGGGTTAAGGTTACCTTCTGCGTTTACTTGTTAGGGTTACTTGTTAGGGTTATGGTTACTTTTTAGGGTTAGGGTTACTTTCTGGGTTTACATGTTAGGGTTACTTGTTAGGGTTAAGGTTACTTTCTGGGTTTACTTTTTAGGGTCACTTGGTACGGTTAGGGTTACTTGTTAGGGTTACTTGTTAGGGTTACTTGTCAGGGTTAAGGTTACTTTCTGGGTTTATTTGTTAGGGTTACTTGTTAGGTTTAGGGTTACTTGTCTGGGTTAAGGTTACCTTCTGGGTTTACTTGTTAGGGTTACTTGGATTGGATTGTATGTGCCATTATTAGTCTCACAGTGGAGAAATTTACATTTAACAGCAGCAAAGTGATGAAAGGAATGAAAGTAGAAAAACAAAATACATGAGCTGCTGGAAAGGCAGCCACTCTCGCGGCGCCGTCTTGAAGTCAAAATAACAAAAAAAAAAATTAAATAACAAATAATATAACAGCATAGAGACACTATGACAAAACAAAGACACAGAGAGACATTCATTCTTCAGGACTTGCTGTACCCTCTTTGTGATGACATGAAGCAGTTATAGATGAAAGAGGAGGGATCAAAGCGTCTTTCCACCAGTGGATCAGGGACATCATGGTGGAATGTGCACGTCAACTACAAGCTAAATGTTGAAAGCAAACACGCAGCTGTAGCATCCATTGATGAAAAGAGATTGTCTCACATCTCCTGTTCCACATAAATCTGCTTCAATTCCAAGCCGCAACAGCTCCACATACGCATCGGCGGTTTGCGCTGACGCTCCTTTCTTCTTATCGCGGGTTCCTCAAGCCATGCATCCATCCAGCCGCAGACTGTCCAACAGCACTGACCTTTCGCTAAACAAAGCGGGGCTGTGAAGATGCTGCCCATTACAGGCGCAAAAAAAGCACAATGGCCCCAGTGATGTCCAGCGAAGACAGTGGAATGGCACTACTATGGTTACTTGTTAGGGTTACTTGTTAGGGTTAGGCTTCTTGTTAGGGTTAGGCTTACTTGATGTGGTTGCTTGTCAGGGTTAAGGTTACTTGTTGGGGTTAGTGTTACTTGCTGGGGTTACTTGTTAGGGTTAGGGTTACTTGTTGGGGTTAGGGTTACTTGTCAGGGTTAAGGTTACTTGTTGGGGTTAGTGTTACTTGCTGGGGTTACTTTTTAGGGTTACTTGTCAGGGTGAGGGTTACTTGTTAAGGTTAAGGTTACTTGTTAGGGTTAGGGTTACTTGTCAGGGTTAAGGTTACTTGCTGGGTTTATTTGTTATGGTTACTTGTTAGTGATAGAGTGTTTATGCACATTAGTAAACGTATTATGTTATCCCATGTTAGTTTAGTTCATATTATGTTATTGCATGTTCAATTCAGTCGAACCGTATGAAAGCAGGATGTAACGAGTATCAAGTTTCCGTCTATGTCCAGCCAACACTGAGTTGTCCGTAGCTGATTGGACAACAGATCGCTGCTGTGGACGTTCAAAAACTAGTCAGAGCGGAAGCTCTACCCTCTTTGTTCCTATCTTTGTTCGTGTGCTCTGACTTCGCTCCTGCCTAGACGATAGAAGTGCTTTTTCTGTCTCACTAGAATAAAGTAGTTTTTTGTTCACCATCTAACATCGTCACTGATATTTTTATCACTGAACTTCGTTGAACACCGAACCAGAAGAGAAACAAGAATTTGAACCGAACATTAATTGGTGCCGAGAAACCCGTGCCAGTCAACCAGCCTGAGCGTTTGAAGAGTGCCACCTGTGTGCCCCAGTCAACAGGAGACGGGGAAAAAACTCAAAAAGCTCCCGGGTGGTTTTGCCCGTTAAAGAATCCCGTACGGGAGACGAATGTAGGAAAGTCGGTCCTCCTCGGTGAGCCTGCCTCTTGATTGCCGCCAACCGACGAGAGACGGAGAGTTGTTTTTTTTTTTCATCTCTACGGTGGAGTTGCCCGTAATCGCGGGAGACATGAAGACCATAATCTTCTTGGAAACACCTGCTCGTATCGGCTGTAAATCTCCCATCGTTCTGACTAGGTGAGTGACGCGCTAGGCAGCAGCCATTATTTGAATGTATTGTGAGATTCCTTTTTGGCCAGAGGTGTCTTATTCATGTAACCCATGTACCTACCGGTGTAATGTGGTTTTCTTTGGACTAAGGTGAGCCCAAAAAAGAAAACGTAACGGTGCACGCGACGTCTTCTGGTGCTTATTTATGGGCCAGATGCGTTTGGTTTGTCCACACGCCGACTTGATTCGGAAGTCTTCCAGCGAAAAGATTATTCACAAGGTGGTTATACCCTGGGATTCAGTTCTGTGTGAGGGCCGTTTTTGGATTGGAATACCGAAAGGTTTTGAATTCTGATGCGGACGTTATATGTTATTTTAAAGAGCAGCTGCTACGGTACTGGGTTATCTGAAATTTAATACATTTTAAAATGGTTGTTCTATGCTAGAATATTGATACAGAAAAGTTTCTTTGTCTCACAAAGAAAAAAAAGGTGGGGGCGAAGAAGTCATTTGAGCCGTTAGTGCGCGTATCAGTGCGCGTGTGTGTGCGTGTGCGCGTAAGTGCATTCATTGTGTGTGCGTGAATGCGCATCGTGACTGAGGATTGGTGCGGTTCGCGCCCCTTTGTTCTTTGTGTTCGAATCAACATCATGGTGTGCCCTTTTCTGAGTGATAGTAAACAGAAGGAATTTGTTTGTTGGAAAATTGCAAATGGGTGCATTTTTTTTCCAAAAAGACTCCAATTCACCAGGATGTTGAATTTATGTCTAAAAAGTTGCAAGGAAGTGAACTTTATTGCAAGAAGTGGATGAACGTGGTGAATTTTCTGGTGCTTTGCAAGTTCAACCATTGAAACTCCAGGAGGCGTCTGCGGTTGGCAGATCTCTCCAAAAGATCCGTGATGAGATTTTAGCTTGTGATAGATGGCTTATACAAGCGCGAATCAGAGAGCATGAATTGGAAGTGAAACGAATTTAAAAAGATGGCAGATCGGATGCAGCCATTGTTACAAATTGCAGAACACCCCCATGGGAGACCAAGAGGAGAGGCTGTGGGCTGCCCCGGGCAAGCGCCTCAGACCCCCCCTCCTCCTTCTACCCCTCCTTCGCTGCTCTCAAGAAAGGGGAGGAAGCCATCTGTTCAACCCCTGTGGGGCGGGTGCCCCCCCCCCCTGTGATGACTGCCTCTTGGGCAGACCAGCAGCATGGAGCGCTCATGACCCCTACTGGAGGAATATGAGAATTACTACCGGATTTTGCTGAGATTCATGGGGAAGACATTGACTCACTCACCAACACCATCACAGACTACATTAACTTTTGTGAACAAAACACCGTACCCACCAGGACTGTGCGGTGTTTTGCCAACAACAAACCATGGATTAATCCCGACATAAAAGTCCTCCTGAAGGAGAAGAAAAGGGCTTTTGTGTCGGGCAACAGAGAGGAACTGAAGGCCGTGCAGATCCAACTGAGGAGGAAGATCAGAGAGGGGAAGAAGGCCTACAGGATGAAAATGGAGGAGCAGCTGCAAGCCAGCAATGTCGCTGGTGTCTGGAAGGGCCTGAAAAACATCTCAGGCCACAAAAGCCCAGTGACATTGAACGAAAAAGACAAGGTCTGGGCAGATGAACTCAACCGCTTTTTTCAATCGGTTTGACAAGACGCCAGCCGCCCCCGGCCCACCGTCAACTTCACCTGTAGCTGCACCTGCACCAACTCTCACTGTGGCCTTACCCTCCCTGCCCCCTCTCACGACCAGCTTTCCGCAACCAACATCTGCCCTCCCAACCGTTGCCACACCCTCAGCCGCCACTCTGCCTCCTGGTTCCTGCCTGTCTGTCACAACTGCGCAGGTGAGGAACCAACTGAGGAGGATGAAGGTGAGGAAGGCAGCAGGTCCGGATGACATCAGTTCCCGACTCCTCAAGACCTGCTCCGACCAGCTGTGTGACATTGTCCAGCACTTGTTCAACCTGAGCCTGAAGCTGGGCAGAGTTCCACAGCTGTGGAAAACGTCATGCCTGGTCCCAGTGCCCAAGATTGCCAACCCCAAAGAGCTCAACAGCTACAGACCGGTGGCGCTGACGTCTCACCTGATGAAGACGCTGGAGAGACTCGTCCTCACCCACCTGCGACCGCTGGCAAGCTCATCGCTGGACCCGCTGCAGTTTGCCTACCAGCCCAGCATCGGTGTGGAGGATGCCATCATCTACCTCCTCCATACGGCGTTGCTGCACCTGGAGAATGCTGGGAGCACGGTGAGGATCACATTCTTCGATTTCTCCAGTGCCTTCAACACCATCCAGCCCAGTCTACTGGGGGACAAGCTGCAGCATGCCGGAGTCGACCATCACCTCACATCCTGGATTACAGACTACCTCACAAACAGGCCACAGTACGTGAGGGTAAAGAACTGTGAGTCGGACAGGCTTCTCTGCAGCACCGGAGCGCCGCAGGGAACAGTCCTGGCTCCATTCCTCTTCACCCTCTACACCTCGGACTTCAACTACAACACCCCAACCTGCCACCTTCAGAAGTTCTCTGACGACTCAGCTATTGTCGGCCTCATTACAGAGGGAGACGATAGGGAGTACAGGGGACTGACAAAGGACTTTGTGGACTGGTGCCAGCAGAATCACCTCCAGATCAACACTGGCAAAACCAAGGAGCTGGTGGTGGATTTCTGCAGGAAACAATCGTCACCTGCACCATTGAACATCCAGGGTTCGGACATTGAGAGGGTGACCTCCTACAAGTACCTGGGTGTTACTCTCAACAATAAACTGGACTGGACAACAAACACGGATGCCCTAATCAAAAAGGGACAGAGTCGCCTCTTCCTCCTCAGGAAACTGAGGTCTTTTGGAGTTCAGGGGTCACTCCTAAAGACTTTCTATGACTCTGTGGTGGCATCAGCCATCCACTATGGCATTGTCTGCTGGTCAGGCAGCATCACCACCCGGGACAGAAAAAGACTGGAGCGCTTTGTCAAGCGGGCCAGTTCTGTCGTGGGCTGCTCGCTGGACTCTCTAGAGGAGGTGGGCAACAGACGGACGCTAGCTAAACTAAAAGCTATGACGGACAGCCCCTCCCACCCCCTCCTGCCCATCCTGACAGCTCTGGGTAGCTCCTTTAGCCAGAGACTATTACACCCGCGCTGCAAGAAGGAGAGGTACCGCCGCTCGTTCCTACCGACTGCTGTCAGGCTTCACAATTCCCAATGATCACATGTGAAAAAAAAAAAAAACTGGACACTTGTAAATATGGGTTGTTGCAATATATCTTAATGCATCTCTTGATTCTGCACTATGTACAGTCTTGTTTATAGAACGGTTTTTGCACATCTACATTTGCACAGTATACAGTTGACATTTTTATTTTGTTATGCTTGAATATCTTGTTTTCTATCCTTTCACTCCCACCCCAACCCCATCCCTCTTCAATTGCTGCTGTGGACTGCAAATTTCCCCATTGCGGGACGAATAAAGGTATTCTGATTCTGATTCTGATTTTGCAAATCCGATTGTTGGTGACGGTGATTGTGTTTCTTTGCGTACAAGGAACGAAGCAAATTGTTCTGAACAATTGTATCCGCTTGAAGAATTGAAACAAGGTGTCTGGGACATCATTGGATTCGGGTGAAAGGGTGTTATTCTGGTAAAACATAGACGGGATCAACCATTACGTATGAGGAGGTGACAGCCCAACGGAGATTGGTTTGTGAGAACATCCGGACATTATGGAAAATATCCACCGGAGTAGGAAATTCAACATTAAAAAAAAAAAAAATGGGATACATGTGAAAACATACTGAAAGGACGCTTTCAATGTGTTTTTCTGACACCCCAACTGTCTTCTTTTCTGACATGATGAGGATTCCATATATGTTGACCAATTCAAGCAGATTGGAAAGAATGAAAAAGCTATGTCTTCAAAGATGGCCGCTGAAGAAGTACCTCCTGCCTTAGAAGGACAAAGGAGCTCATGTTCTTAAAATCGCCATTGCTGAGACAGAGAATTAACCGATGCAGTAGGCGGGGCGAGCTGTGGAATGGGGAATTTGAGCTTGGGAGTCAGAGGTCAAGGGGGGGGGGGGATCTTCGCGCGGGGTCCACTCCACCACTTCCTCGAGAAGGCTGCCCTCTCTTTTCCCCCATTCACTCTCCCCCGTCACCTTACTGCTTTATGTAGACCAGGTGTGGGTTAGGATAAGAAAAGATTGGAACATACGTACCCTACTGGGGACACTCAGTCGTTACACCATTTTTTTCTCACAAGAAATGTCTTCATGTATTGTTGACCTTAAAAAAGAAAAAAAAATCAATGACTTGTCAAATTCTTTTGTACGTTGACGACATCTTAATTGCTTCACCGACTGAAGATGAGAACAAGACTGTATCAATAGCTTTGTTCCAATATTTAGCGAATACAGGTAACAAAGCTTCTTTGGATAAGTTACAGTTTTGCCAAAAATAAGTTGTTTTTCTAGGACATCTTTTGTCAAGAAAGGGAAGAGAGTTGACAACTAAAAGAAAACACACAATTTTACAGGTTCCTTGACCTAAGATGAAAAAACAGATGATGACGTTTTGATGTTTTTGGGACTGTGCAATTATTGCAGAACTTGGATTCCGCATTATGCACAAGTTACTCAACCATTATCGACACTTATATACCAAGACGAGATGGCACTGAAAGACTCTATTCAGTGGACTGAAGAGGACAGTAAAGCATTTACAGAATTAAAAAAAATGATAGCAAACACTAGTGTTTTAGCTTTGCCTGACTATGACAAACCCTTTGTTCAAACAGTTGACTGCAAAGACAAATACATGACTTCAGTCCTGTTACAAAAGCATGGACAAAAGCTGAGACAAGTTGCATTTTATTCTAAAAGACTGGATGCAGTGGCTGCAGCTCTTCCAGCATGTGTTTGAGCAGTGTGTGCCGCAGTGTTGGCAGTTCAGGCGTCAGCTGAACTAGTACTTTTTCATCCCACAACGCTGATGGTACCACACTCGGTTGACTTATTGATTACAGGCACGAAAATGACTTTTTTTTCACCAGCACGACATTTGTCTATCATGACAACTTTGCTGGAACAACCACACATAACTGTTGAGAGGTGCAATAGCATTAACCCAGCGACACTTGTATCTCTACCTGTTGACGGAGAACCACATTCATGCATTGACAGAATAAATGAGAACTGCAAACCACGACCAGACTTGAAAGACACACCTTTACCTGACAGCATCTACCTGTACGTTGACGGCTCTGTGTCTAGGTCAGATGCAGGGGCTAACAGGGTAGGCTATGCTGTTGTGACCGATGTTGAAATTATTGCTGATGGCTCATTACCAAACGTATTCAGCACAAGCAGCAGAAATTGTTGCATTGACTGAAGCGTGTAAATGGGCGGAAGGGAAAACAGTGACGATTTTTACAGACAGTCAATATGCGTTTTTCACACTTCACTGCTTTGCAACTCTGTGGAACCGCAGAGGAATGACTACATCGAACGGAAAATCTGTTGAACATGCAGATTTATTGAGAGGCTTATTGAAAGCTATCCTCCTTCCAAAAAGTGTAGCTGTATGCAAATGTGCATCGCACACGAGGGATAAAGACAGAAATAGCGCAGGTAATGCTAGAGCAGATGCAGCCGCCAAGAAGGCTACTCAGACTACTTTCAATTTGGTAAATCAAGAAATGCGTGAATTAGTGCCTACACAAGATTTGAAGGACATCCAAGCGTTAGCTACAAAATCCGAAAAAGATTTGTGGCTTGCCGATGGTGCTAAGCTCGTTGATGAGCTGTATAAAATAGACAGAAAACCATGTTTACCGAGAGACATGTTCCCTTTGGTGGCTCGATTGAGCCATGGTAGGTCACATGTATCAACAGGGGGCATGGTGTTTATAGCAGGGAAAGTATTCCATTTAAGCAGAGGTTTCAATTCGCATGCAAAAAACTTTTGTCGGAGTTGTTTGATTTGCTGTAAACACAATCCACAAGGTAACATGCGACCAAAAAGAGGAACATTTCCACAGGGGTCATACCCATTTGAAGTGGTCCACATGGATTTCATTGAACTAAGCACAAGTAATTCTTATAAATACTGTTTGGTGTTAATTGATTCATTCACCAAATGGGTGGAAATTGTGCCTTCAAAGAAATCCGATGCATTATCCGTTGCAAAAGAATTATGCAAACATATTATTCCAGAACATGGCATAGCAAGAATAATTTGGAGTGATAATGGGCCACATTTTGTTAATGACGTAATAACCAAAATTTCTGAACATGTAGGTATTAAATTAAAGAACCACTGTGCATATCATCCACAGAGTGCAGGATTAGTTGAAAGAATAAATGGTACGATAAAAAATCGACTCAGAAAAACTATGGAGGCAACGGGCAAACAATGGCCTGAATGTCTGTTTTTGGTTAAACTATATATGAGAATAACTCCCACTAATAATGGCTTAACACCTTTTGAGATATTGCAATGGAAGACCATTCTTCCTCCCATTATGGGAAGGTGAACTTTGGGCAAAAGAATGAATCAGATCCAAGCGCTTTGTTGGCAAAATCGTTGTGTGAAATTTTTACAACAAAAAGAGGTCCAGTCAGTATGTGTACTGCCGCAGTCCTTTTTGTTCCCTCCACAGGCACAGAGGCTGCTGCGCCCCGTAGACGCGGTGCTGATCAAGGCGATCAGGAGGCAGTCCTGGTCTGCACCAAAGTCGGAGGGGCCATTCACCGTGCTGATCAAGATCGCCGAAAGAGCCACCTGGGTGCATCAAAGCCACTGCAAGATCGCTCACCAACCATATCCTGAGCAGGTGGAAGGGAGACGGAGCCAAACTACTCAATAGTCATGGGTTTGGTCCACATCATCTTGCTGTACGAATTCG
Organism: Hippocampus bargibanti; assembly: GCF_051943395.1. Taxonomy (NCBI): domain Eukaryota; kingdom Metazoa; phylum Chordata; class Actinopteri; order Syngnathiformes; family Syngnathidae; genus Hippocampus; species Hippocampus bargibanti. The sequence continues at coordinate 292,577 of NW_028297097.1, forward strand.
CGAAGACAATCCAAATGACACACGTAGAACCTCCCATTCCATCAGCCTGCGAAATTCCACTAATACATCCAACAAATTCAGAAAGTTGCCCTAGCATGGCACATCCTGTAGCCTGCTTGCCACTACAAGATGCATGAATCATCTCATTTCCTCTTAACATCCTCATGAACGAAGCACGACAAAATGGAAGTGATTATCCTCATGGTTCTTGGTACGCTCGTATCAAGTCAGGGAAGCACTGGTTGGGACTCCGTTGTGGTCGATTCTGAGCCCAAAACAAAATGGGTTCGAAATAGCTGTGCCCAAGAAGCAAAACGAATTGTCACAAAGATAACTCGAGGGAACTGGTTAGGAACTGGCACAATGACAGATATCCAACTCGTTATCGTAACTCACAAGGTTGCAGGATGCATGGACTTGAGACTCTGTCCTGATTTTCGTGAACATCACATTGGTTTTCCCATAACTATATGCATGATGTCATCTGTGACATCACCAGTCGTAACATCGCCTTTCCAGCGCAAACCACACATCAAACTGACAGCCTGGATGGAAAAGGACACCCCATTTCCCCGGTCTGCCCACCATTACCAGAAACTACCGTATCTCCGCCCTCTGCCCTACAGATCCACGAACTGCACGTTAGACGGCTCTTCAAGCAGCAGAAGATCAAGAAAGCTGCAGGACCTGACAGAGTGTCCCCTCCTGCCTGAGAGTCTGCGCTGACCAGCTGGCTCCGGTCTTCACACAAATCTTCAACAGATCCCTGGAGCAGTGTGAAGTCCCATCCTGCTTCAAACAGTCTACTATCGTCCCATTTCCAAAGAAACCAGCACCCTCGGGATTGAACGACTATAGACCTGTCGCTCTGACGTCTGTGGTCATGAAGTCCTTTGAACGCCTCGTGCTGAACCACCTAAAGAACATCACCGGACCTCTGCTAGATCCTCTTCAAAAAAAAAAAAACTGGACACTTGTAAATATGGGTTGTTGCAATATATCTTAATGCATCTCTTGATTCTGCACTATGTACAGTCTTGTTTATAGAACGGTTTTTGCACATCTACATTTGCACAGTATACAGTTGACATTTTTATTTTGTTATGCTTGAATATCTTGTTTTCTATCCTTTCACTCCCACCCCAACCCCATCCCTCTTCAATTGCTGCTGTGGACTGCAAATTTCCCCATTGCGGGACGAATAAAGGTATTCTGATTCTGATTCTGATTTTGCAAATCCGATTGTTGGTGACGGTGATTGTGTTTCTTTGCGTACAAGGAACGAAGCAAATTGTTCTGAACAATTGTATCCGCTTGAAGAATTGAAACAAGGTGTCTGGGACATCATTGGATTCGGGTGAAAGGGTGTTATTCTGGTAAAACATAGACGGGATCAACCATTACGTATGAGGAGGTGACAGCCCAACGGAGATTGGTTTGTGAGAACATCCGGACATTATGGAAAATATCCACCGGAGTAGGAAATTCAACATTAAAAAAAAAAAAAATGGGATACATGTGAAAACATACTGAAAGGACGCTTTCAATGTGTTTTTCTGACACCCCAACTGTCTTCTTTTCTGACATGATGAGGATTCCATATATGTTGACCAATTCAAGCAGATTGGAAAGAATGAAAAAGCTATGTCTTCAAAGATGGCCGCTGAAGAAGTACCTCCTGCCTTAGAAGGACAAAGGAGCTCATGTTCTTAAAATCGCCATTGCTGAGACAGAGAATTAACCGATGCAGTAGGCGGGGCGAGCTGTGGAATGGGGAATTTGAGCTTGGGAGTCAGAGGTCAAGGGGGGGGGGGGATCTTCGCGCGGGGTCCACTCCACCACTTCCTCGAGAAGGCTGCCCTCTCTTTTCCCCCCATTCACTCTCCCCCGTCACCTTACTGCTTTATGTAGACCAGGTGTGGGTTAGGATAAGAAAAGATTGGAACATACGTACCCTACTGGGGACACTCAGTCGTTACACCATTTTTTTCTCACAAGAAATGTCTTCATGTATTGTTGACCTTAAAAAAGAAAAAAAAATCAATGACTTGTCAAATTCTTTTGTACGTTGACGACATCTTAATTGCTTCACCGACTGAAGATGAGAACAAGACTGTATCAATAGCTTTGTTCCAATATTTAGCGAATACAGGTAACAAAGCTTCTTTGGATAAGTTACAGTTTTGCCAAAAATAAGTTGTTTTTCTAGGACATCTTTTGTCAAGAAAGGGAAGAGAGTTGACAACTAAAAGAAAACACACAATTTTACAGGTTCCTTGACCTAAGATGAAAAAACAGATGATGACGTTTTGATGTTTTTGGGACTGTGCAATTATTGCAGAACTTGGATTCCGCATTATGCACAAGTTACTCAACCATTATCGACACTTATATACCAAGACGAGATGGCACTGAAAGACTCTATTCAGTGGACTGAAGAGGACAGTAAAGCATTTACAGAATTAAAAAAAATGATAGCAAACACTAGTGTTTTAGCTTTGCCTGACTATGACAAACCCTTTGTTCAAACAGTTGACTGCAAAGACAAATACATGACTTCAGTCCTGTTACAAAAGCATGGACAAAAGCTGAGACAAGTTGCATTTTATTCTAAAAGACTGGATGCAGTGGCTGCAGCTCTTCCAGCATGTGTTTGAGCAGTGTGTGCCGCAGTGTTGGCAGTTCAGGCGTCAGCTGAACTAGTACTTTTTCATCCCACAACGCTGATGGTACCACACTCGGTTGACTTATTGATTACAGGCACGAAAATGACTTTTTTTTCACCAGCACGACATTTGTCTATCATGACAACTTTGCTGGAACAACCACACATAACTGTTGAGAGGTGCAATAGCATTAACCCAGCGACACTTGTATCTCTACCTGTTGACGGAGAACCACATTCATGCATTGACAGAATAAATGAGAACTGCAAACCACGACCAGACTTGAAAGACACACCTTTACCTGACAGCATCTACCTGTACGTTGACGGCTCTGTGTCTAGGTCAGATGCAGGGGCTAACAGGGTAGGCTATGCTGTTGTGACCGATGTTGAAATTATTGCTGATGGCTCATTACCAAACGTATTCAGCACAAGCAGCAGAAATTGTTGCATTGACTGAAGCGTGTAAATGGGCGGAAGGGAAAACAGTGACGATTTTTACAGACAGTCAATATGCGTTTTTCACACTTCACTGCTTTGCAACTCTGTGGAACCGCAGAGGAATGACTACATCGAACGGAAAATCTGTTGAACATGCAGATTTATTGAGAGGCTTATTGAAAGCTATCCTCCTTCCAAAAAGTGTAGCTGTATGCAAATGTGCATCGCACACGAGGGATAAAGACAGAAATAGCGCAGGTAATGCTAGAGCAGATGCAGCCGCCAAGAAGGCTACTCAGACTACTTTCAATTTGGTAAATCAAGAAATGCGTGAATTAGTGCCTACACAAGATTTGAAGGACATCCAAGCGTTAGCTACAAAATCCGAAAAAGATTTGTGGCTTGCCGATGGTGCTAAGCTCGTTGATGAGCTGTATAAAATAGACAGAAAACCATGTTTACCGAGAGACATGTTCCCTTTGGTGGCTCGATTGAGCCATGGTAGGTCACATGTATCAACAGGGGGCATGGTGTTTATAGCAGGGAAAGTATTCCATTTAAGCAGAGGTTTCAATTCGCATGCAAAAAACTTTTGTCGGAGTTGTTTGATTTGCTGTAAACACAATCCACAAGGTAACATGCGACCAAAAAGAGGAACATTTCCACAGGGGTCATACCCATTTGAAGTGGTCCACATGGATTTCATTGAACTAAGCACAAGTAATTCTTATAAATACTGTTTGGTGTTAATTGATTCATTCACCAAATGGGTGGAAATTGTGCCTTCAAAGAAATCCGATGCATTATCCGTTGCAAAAGAATTATGCAAACATATTATTCCAGAACATGGCATAGCAAGAATAATTTGGAGTGATAATGGGCCACATTTTGTTAATGACGTAATAACCAAAATTTCTGAACATGTAGGTATTAAATTAAAGAACCACTGTGCATATCATCCACAGAGTGCAGGATTAGTTGAAAGAATAAATGGTACGATAAAAAATCGACTCAGAAAAACTATGGAGGCAACGGGCAAACAATGGCCTGAATGTCTGTTTTTGGTTAAACTATATATGAGAATAACTCCCACTAATAATGGCTTAACACCTTTTGAGATATTGCAATGGAAGACCATTCTTCCTCCCATTATGGGAAGGTGAACTTTGGGCAAAAGAATGAATCAGATCCAAGCGCTTTGTTGGCAAAATCGTTGTGTGAAATTTTTACAACAAAAAGAGGTCCAGTCAGTATGTGTACTGCCGCAGTCCTTTTTGTTCCCTCCACAGGCACAGAGGCTGCTGCGCCCCGTAGACGCGGTGCTGATCAAGGCGATCAGGAGGCAGTCCTGGTCTGCACCAAAGTCGGAGGGGCCATTCACCGTGCTGATCAAGATCGCCGAAAGAGCCACCTGGGTGCATCAAAGCCACTGCAAGATCGCTCACCAACCATATCCTGAGCAGGTGGAAGGGAGACGGAGCCAAACTACTCAATAGTCATGGGTTTGGTCCACATCATCTTGCTGTACGAATTCGCGAAGACAATCCAAATGACACACGTAGAACCTCCCATTCCATCAGCCTGCGAAATTCCACTAATACATCCAACAAATTCAGAAAGTTGCCCTAGCATGGCACATCCTGTAGCCTGCTTGCCACTACAAGATGCATGAATCATCTCATTTCCTCTTAACATCCTCATGAACGAAGCACGACAAAATGGAAGTGATTATCCTCATGGTTCTTGGTACGCTCGTATCAAGTCAGGGAAGCACTGGTTGGGACTCCGTTGTGGTCGATTCTGAGCCCAAAACAAAATGGGTTCGAAATAGCTGTGCCCAAGAAGCAAAACGAATTGTCACAAAGATAACTCGAGGGAACTGGTTAGGAACTGGCACAATGACAGATATCCAACTCGTTATCGTAACTCACAAGGTTGCAGGATGCATGGACTTGAGACTCTGTCCTGATTTTCGTGAACATCACATTGGTTTTCCCATAACTATATGCATGATGTCATCTGTGACATCACCAGTCGTAACATCGCCTTTCCAGCGCAAACCACACATCAAACTGACAGCCTGGATGGAAAAGGACACCCCCATTTCCCCGGTCTGCCCACCATTACCAGAAACTACCGTATCTCCGCCCTCTGCCCTACAGATCCACGAACTGCACGTTAGACGGCTCTTCAAGCAGCAGAAGATCAAGAAAGCTGCAGGACCTGACAGAGTGTCCCCCTCCTGCCTGAGAGTCTGCGCTGACCAGCTGGCTCCGGTCTTCACACAAATCTTCAACAGATCCCTGGAGCAGTGTGAAGTCCCATCCTGCTTCAAACAGTCTACTATCGTCCCATTTCCAAAGAAACCAGCACCCTCGGGATTGAACGACTATAGACCTGTCGCTCTGACGTCTGTGGTCATGAAGTCCTTTGAACGCCTCGTGCTGAACCACCTAAAGAACATCACCGGACCTCTGCTAGATCCTCTTCAGTTTGCCTACCGGGCAAACAGGTCTGTGGAGGATGCAGTCAACATTGGACTGCATCACATCCTCGACCACCTTGACAACACAGGAACCTACGCAAGGATCCTGTTTGTGGACTACAGCTCTGCGTTCAATACCATCATCCCAGAACTCCTCATCCCCAAAATTCTCCAGCTTGGTGTGTCCCCCACGATCTGCCAGTGGAACCTCAGCTTCCTGACAGGACGGACACAACAGGTCAGACTGGAAAATATATCATCCACAACACGAACCACGAGCACTGGAGCCCCGCAGGGATGCGTCCTCTCTCCATTGCTCTTCTCTCTCTACACAAACGACTGCACCTCAACGCACCCAGCTGTCAAATTCATAAAGTTCGCAGACGACACCACGGTCATCGGTCTCATCAAAGACGGCGACGAGTCTGCGTACCGACAACAAGTGGAGCAGCTGGAGCTCTGGTGCAGCCGTCACAACCTGGAGCTGAACACGCTCAAGACAGTTGAGATGATCGTGGACTTCAGGAAACATCCATCACCACAGCTACCCCTCACACTATCCAACTGCCTGGTGTCAACCGTTGAGACCTTCAAGTTCCTGGGAATCACAGTCTCCCAGGACATGAAGTGGGAGGTCAACACCAACTCTATCCTGAAAAAGGCCCAACAGAGAATGTACTTCCTGAGGCTGCTAAAGAAGCATGGCCTGCCACAGAAGGTGCTGCAACATTTCTACACGGCTGTCATCGAATCCATCCTGTGTTCTTCCATCACCGTTTGGTTCGGGGCCGCCACAAAAATGGACAAAATCTGACTTCAACGGACAGTTAGGACGGCGGAAAAAATCATTGGCACCGCCCTACCCACTCTCGAGGACTTGCACACTGCAAGAATCCAAACTAGGGCGCGGAAAATCCTACTGGACCCTCCGCACCCTGCCCACCACCTTTTCCAGCTACTCCCCTCAGGCAGGCGCTACCGATCCATGCGCACCAAATCCAGCAGACATTTAAACAGCTTCTTCCCCCAAGCCATTAACTCTTTGAACTCTTTCAACAGTAGCCAAAATGGAACTGTATCGTGCCACTTAGCAGTTTTTTTTGACAACGATACTAGTGCAGCGTGTTCTACCGGAAACAAATTCCTTGTGTGTTCTACATACTTGGCAATAAAGATGATTCTGATTCTGATTCTGAACACCTGACAAAAAGGCCCAAAATTCAGTGTTCGGTTCAAATTCTTGCTTCTTTCCTGGTTAGGTGTTCAAAGAAGTTCAGTGATAAAAATATCAGTAACGACGATAGATGGTGAACAAAAAAACTACTTTATTCTAGTGAGACAGAAAAAGCACTTCTCGTCTAGGTAGGAGCGAAGACATGAGCACACGGACAAAGATAGGAACAAAGAGAGCGAGCTCCCGCTCTGACAAGTTTTTGAATGTCCACAGCAGCGATCTGTTGTCCAATCAGCGACGGACAACTCGGTCTTAGATTGAAGTTGGAGCCGTTGCTTCTTTGCAACGCTATTGAACTAATAAGATTGATAATGCTATTAGACTGAAATTAAACGTGCAACAATCATAATGTGTACTAAGCTAAACATGAAATAACATAATATGTTTACTAATGTGCATAAAACACTCTATCATTCAGGTGTCATGGACACATTATATCAACAGTTTGCAGGAGAAAAACATGACTGGAATCCATTGTTATCAAACACGTGGTATCGTTATGCTACATTAATTGCTAAACAAAATAGGAAAAGTAATTGTTTTTTATGCCTCATTCAGTGACAACAACGTGTGCATTCAAAAGTATTTGGGGATAAAATGGTTCGAGCTGCGTATATGTTAATATCTTCGCATAAACCTGATCAACATTATCCAGTTCTTCCCAATGCTTCGAGAGGAGAGATTGTTCCAAGTTTAGACACCATTTTGGAAACTGAAAATCAGGTTATGACCGAGAGCGGGTTGCGATTACCAGTATGCGTTGCAATATACGGTACAGGTCAAAACTTAGAAAGTATATTCTTTTATTCCTCCGAGAGCCTACGGTATGTGTGCACCTGTTACTGTAACTGACAATACTCTCATCATTACCAGTCGTCCAGCGCACCATCATGTGAAAAGAAGAGTGTCGTTTAAGCCCCATGATTCGATCTGGGGAACTGATGTTCCAGAACAATTCAAACACCATAGCACGGGAAGTAAGGTAATGTTAGCTCTTTTTCCACAAATTGGAGTGGCTAAAATCATGCTACGAATTGAAACAATTGACTACAGGTTTCAAGTGTTTGTAAATGCCAGTTTGGAAGTAGATGAAATGCAAAACACTGAAATTGCAGCAATGGTGCTGCAAAATAGAATGGTTTTGGACCTTTTGACAGCCCCACAAGAGGGCGTCTGTGTTATAGTGGGTGACACTTGTTGTACGTACATACCCGAAGAAGCGAATTCCATAAACATGACTGATGCTTTGTCTGTTATCAGGGATCTCAGAGACGCCATGGCCAAAGATCGACGGACTGATCACCCGTGGATCTTTTACGGGCTCTTTGGGGGCCCTTCGTATCGGACTTTGGTCAGAGTGTTTATCCCTTTCGCAACTGTGATTGTACTTATTTTCTTAGTCATTGGTTGTATTATTCCATGCTTAAGAGCAATGCTAATGAATATGATAACTAATTCTCAGGTGAATTACGCAAAGGTTTTGTATCAACAAATGCGTGAAGGGGACCCTGTGTTGTAGCTAGGAATAGTACACCATGGCCAGAGTGTGGTTGCTCCAACAAACAAAAGCAAAAAGAGAAACGGAGAGCCGAGAAGGAGTTTTCCTCATTAAAATGTAAAAACCCACGAAAAATGGAGAGGTTATATATCACAGCAGCAAAATTGTGATAGAGGTTTTTCGCCTTCTCCATGGTTAGTTAATATTAGACGTTGGATAGATTAGATTAGTATGGTTCCCTGTGCAATTAGTATGACGTGCATGCATGAAAACTTTTGGAAATGTATGAACTGATGTTTAAATGTACAACAGGAGGGAATGATAGAGTGTTTATGCACATTAGTAAACATATTACGTTATTTCATGTTTAGATTAGTAAACATATGTTATTTCATGTTTATCATAGTACCCATTATGATTATTGCACGTCTAATTTAGTTAAATAAAATTATCAAGTTTATTAGTTCAATAGTTGTCGCAACAGCAAATACAGTCTAAGACCCTCCCAACACAGAGTTGTTCGTAACTGATTGGACGGGAAGATCAACTTGTCCGCAACTGATTGGACAACAGATCGCCACTGTGTATGTTCAAAAAGTTGTCAGAGCGGGAGCTCGTTCTCTTTTTTCTCTATCTTGTGATGTGCTCATGTCTTCGTCCCACCGAGACGAGAAGTGCCTTTTCTGTCTCATTAGAATAAAGTAGTTTTTTGTTCACCATCTATCGCCGTCACTCACATTTTTCATGGGACTTCGTTGAATACCGAACCAGGAAAGACGAACAAGAATTTAATTCGAACAGGGAGCTTGATCTTAGTTTGAGACTTGATGCCTCTTACCTGTAGACCTGTCACCTTTTCGCTGGACACAACTTTGGTTTGAGAAGTGATTGTAGATATCTTAAGCTTTACCTTATCTTTCTTCACATTCATTGTGTCAGCTACATCCTTTAGAATGAAGGTAGTGTCACTTTGAGTGTCGAGTAATGCGTACACCAACACTTCCTTGTCTGGTTCGGTCGGTGTGGAAACATAGACCGGAACGATTGGTGAAGTGTAAGTGCTGCTCCTCTCCTGTACAATTCTAAGAGAGGTAGCTACATCGGACTCTTGTTTGGTTGGTTTAGACTCCTCTTCTTCGTCCCTTTCTCTGGGCCGGTCTCGTTGTCCTTGCTTGTACTCTTTCCTGTCACAATTTCGATGTAAGGATGTTGGATGGTGCCTTTCACATGTGTCACATGTGCTTCTAGATCTGCAGTTCTTTGAAAGATGACCAGCTTCACGGCAACCAAAACAAAGTTTCTCCTGCTGCACAAACTTTACTCTTTCCTCTATTGGTTTTCCCATAAACCTTCGACACTTGTGGAGAGTGTGATTTACTTTCTTGCAGAACGGACATTGAATGTCTGTCCTTTCACTTGAACTTGTAGTGAAAGTTTTGGCATCAATGTTTCGTTTTCTATATTCCTTCAAGTTGAGTTGCTGGCTTGCCTTTGTTTTCTCATCTTTTGGGTTCATAGCTTGCCACGATGTTACAGGGTGGCAGGCAATACGAGCCTCCTTTCTGAGGAATGACACAAAGGCCTTAAAATCAGGAAGCGCATTGGTTTCATCCTCGATCGTTACAACTGCACGATTCCAGCGTGAGCTGCACCAATCAGGCAGTTTGGCTGCTATTCTTTGGTTCTCCAAGCAGTCATTGAGAACTTGCAGTCCTGGTACATAAGGCATGGCTGATTCAACGCTGCTGAGAAAGTCTGCAAATTCCCGTAGGTCTTGATTATCCTTTGGGCCAATTTTGTGCCATGCATGTATCTTATCCCTGTATGCTTTGCTAATTAAGAAAGGATTTCCATATCTGTCTTCCAATATACTCCAGGCGGCACGGTAAGCAGATTCTGTACCTACCAGAAAATGTCCTTCAATAGCTTTCTTTGCCGAAGCACCGACGTACTTTCGTAGGAAAAACAGCCTTTCTTCAACTGGCAGGTTCTTCCTATCAATCAGCGTTGAGAACGAAAGCTTCCAATCGTTAAACTGGAGGTGATCTCCTATAAAGACAGCAGGCTCTGGGATTGGAATGCGATTTGCTGTAATGGCTTGAGCTAAGGTTTTCACAAGATCATTACAAATGTTATGAGATGTAGTTGTATGAGTGTATGAATGGAAGTTAGGTTGGTGTACTGGAAGTGTGTGAGTAAAAGGCTCTTGTGGGGGAAGAGCTAGAAGTGATTGTTTGGGAAAAAGAGGTAATGAGTGCTTATCCTCTTCGTCATCACTTTGAACACTTTCAGAGTGAAATTTCAGTTTAGCTTCTGCTGCGCTGAGCCTTTTGAATTCCTTTAATTGCTCAACTTCTCTCCTTTTCTCCTCTAACCGTGTTTTTCTATCAGCACTTGCTGCAAAGAAGAGAGCTCTTTTCTTTGCATTCTCTGCTTCATTTTCGGCTCTCCATGTTTCGTCTTGTATCTCCAGTCTTCGGATTTCTTCTTCCTTTTCACTAATTTCTTTCATGGCTCTGAGAGCTTCTCTTGACGATGCTGCTTTAGCTGCAGCTTGTCTTGCGTCTTGGGGGACGTACGAAGACTGCTTAGTGTTCGTGTTGTGTGAAGATAAGGAGACATTGGAGAGTGTAGTCTCAAACACGGATTCGTTGTCTGGCCAAGATGAGATTTCTGACCTATGATCTTTGAGGACTTGCTGAGCCTTTTTATTGGCAGTTTGGGTGAGTGCTTTACATGTGTCATTCTTTCTACGGAGTTCTGAGTCTGGGTGCTCTGGATGTAGAGTGTCTCTGATCTTTAAGTAAGTAACATCAATCACATATTGAGCTGTATTTATTCTGCTCATTGTATTCGCTAGGTCAGAATTGTCATGGTATTTGATGGCCCTTTTTAGTCCATTAATATCGTTTTTCCACCTTTCATAGGTCACTTTGAACTTTGCTCGCAGATCTTTCAACTTGGCAACTACAAGTGCCTGTCCCTTTTCAGTTCGTGTGCGAGTGCGTTCACTTGTCTTAGGCAGTGTGGAATAAAGAGGGATTTTCTGGCACAGTCCCTCTCTTACGGCTATACTACCCTGAGAACGCCCGATCTTGTCTGATCTCGGAAGCTAAGCAGGGTCGGGCCTTGTTAGTACTTGGATTGGAGACCGCCTGGGAATACCATGTGCTGTAAGCTTTTTTTTTTTTTTTTTTTTGCAGCCGCCCCAAACTCTGTGGGCCGAGAAATGGTCTCTCCCGTTCGCGATCCGATTTCACTTCACATTTCACGATCAACCCCGACGCGATTTTAAACGGCTTCCCACACGTTGATTTTACTCTTGAGTCGCTGCGTGTAACGATATGGCTTTCCGGCAGAGGGAGCTGTCCGCATGGGGGACCGTCATGACAGTACTCGTACGCGAAGCAGAACTGGGCTTCTGCGTGCTGGACAGCTTCTTTTACTCCCCTTTCAAACCATCTATTTTCCTTTCGCTACAATTTTAACCTCATTGTCGTCAAATTAGCGGTAGCTAGCTTTGAGGTGCATATGTACTGCAGATTGATGCCCAGTAGTATTATCCCAGCGGTGTTGATAAAGTATTTTTTTTTCGAGAATTGGTTTAGTCTCCCCAATGTTTTGCTCTTTATAATTTTAATTTTTCCAATGTATTGAATAAACTACATTACTTTGTTTTTCATTTGACAGCCTATCTTTTGGATGCACTCATTTTTGCCTTCAAGTGTTTATCGGTTTGAAATAAGTAGGAATTTTGTGTTGCCAAAGGACTCTGTAGTTTTTCAGAAAGCTCTGCAATGTTACGTAATGCTACTCCTCTCCTTTTAGTATCTTTAGAATTTTGGGGTTTAATTCCCTATCCTTTTCTTTTGACATTTGTTAAATGACCACTGAGGGCAACCACAGTTTGTGAGTGCTCTCCTGACATGTTTTGACTCCTTTTCTCTACTTTCGACGCTGGTTGGTATTAGCCCTATGCTGGAGGGTTCCGATAACTCATTGTTTGTGTTGTCAAGGGTGGTTGGATTAAAAAAGTAAGTATTGGTCAGTGTGTGTGGCCTTCCTAAAGATTTCAGCTTTTAGCGCTCTGTCCTCTTTTATAATTACTTTACACTCCAAAAAGGCTTGTTGTGTCTCTTTAATGTCGTCGCGAGTATATTTAATATTGATGTCTACCGAGTGCAGGTGATTTGTGAAGGATTGAATTTCTTCTTTTTTAATTATGACGAAAGTGCCCTCCACATATCTAAACCAGTGCCTCGGTTTTGTACCCGGGAAGGATTTGAGAGCCTATTTCTCCACTTTTTTCATGGCCAGATTGTCCACTATGGGTTAAACTGGTGAGCCCAAAGCACAACTGTGAATTTGTTTATAATTGTTTTTCCCGGAATTTAAAATACGTAAAGTTCAGGCAAGTAATCACGTAATAAAGTAATCAGTGTAGCCTCAGGGTATAGTCCTCTGCTCTCCCCAACCTGAGAGCAGTGACCTATCATAGCAGAGGTCTGGCACCGCCACCTCTGGACATTAGGGATATACATATGGGGCCGAAACTACTAGCAAATTTTAGTTCGCTGACGAAGCCTCTTCGATGAGAAACGAGACGTTCAACACCTTCAAAGAAGTACAGGTGATGGCTGAAGAAACATTTTCATCGATGTTTATTTGTTAGGGTTAGGGTTACTTGCTGGGGTTACTTGTTAGGGTTACTTTTTAGGGTTAGGGTTACTGTTGGATTATTTTTATCGTTCGCCCTTGGTTCATTGCTTCGACGGGTGTTGATGGAGATCGATGGTTAAATCATCAAGGAGCCACGTCTTGAACAGACAGTTGATTTAATTTGGGAGAGCGCGGAGGGAGCATGGAGAGAGAGAGAGAGACGAACGGGCTGCAGGAGAATTTATGCGGCGCATACTAATGACGCGACAGGATGTGACGTAATGAAAATGTGACATAATGTAAAGGAAGGCATGATATGACGTATGAAGAAGTTCAAAATGTAAACAAAGATTACGGAGCGATGTTTAGAGATGTTTGTATGGCGAATTACCCCAACATCTCCCCCCTGACGAACATTTTTAACATCGGTCGAGGTGAACAGAAAGAAGGAAAAAAAATCACAATGGAAACATTCTCAAATCAAAGTCATGTCATTCGCGAGCTACAATAGTCAAATCTTCATGGCATCCTGGATGGTGATCACCAGGATCCGCAACCGGTCCATCCCACTTTGGCGTCGCCCACGTCGCCTTCTTCAAACCGCAGCTCCGTCTTGTGGAGAACAAAAGAAGACTTGTGCCAGGTCACATGTCGAAAGGATGGTTTCATTCTGGACATCAAACTTTCTTGCCGTTTCTTTCCCTATCAAAATCTGTCTCATCGTTTAGGCTCTGCAATGCATTCTCTCACAGAAATGGCAGACATTGTTATTGGTAGATGTTAGTTGGTTAGTATATGTTATTGGTCAGTGAGTCTGCATTTCTGGAGGGCACCACTTTCTTGGGGAATGACGTAGCAGCCAACATCAATCACCACCAAAAGTGAACATTTTGGCAATGATGATCTATTGTCACTCCCCCCTGTTGAGACATGAAAAGTCTCAATTTGCCAATTGGGAACGTGTTTGCGCGGAACACGATCCGTCTTTGACATTGCACAGATCATCAATTTGCATAAAACTGTTAATCATTGGTCAAAAATTTTGGAGGCCAAATTTTGCATTCGAACCAATTCATGTAAGGTGTACCACGAAAATTTTGTACATTGAGCACAGCTTCTCATGCTGTTACTCCTCTGCTGGCACCCAGCAAATCATCTCTGCAAAAATGTGTTTTTGGTGGACATTTGCATGTCGCCAAATTGTATCGGTGGAGGACAGCCTTCTACAATTTGCACAAGTTGACATGGTCGTCAACATTATGGCGATCTGTGTAAATGGTCATCTCATACTCGCCTTTTGTCATTCAGTTGGAGGGCACCAGTTGTCAGTCATTTTCGCTTCTGCGTAGGACAGTCATTTGCGCAACCCAGCTTCATCTGCGGCCACCCTGGCACGGATTCTGCAGGAGTCCTCCCCTTCTGAAGGATCTCCTTCTCTCAATTCTGAAAGAAGCTGGTTAGCGTGGAAGACCTACACAATATATCTGATTTCGCCTGAATCTCTGGCTGACATCGGTGCCCACTCAACTCATTTGCCAATTTCATTCTTACCGGTGAGAAATTCCTTTAATGTGCACTGAAGTCAATTACTTCAATGTGCACTGCAGTCAATTACTTCAATGTGCACTGCAACCAATTCATAACAGTAATGATAATAATCCGCAATCCTGACAGGTTTTCCTGCACTTTTTGTCGTAACTCTAAACTACTTTTGAACTGACAAATGTCATCGCTGTACGCAAAGGCAGCCAGAAGATAAATTAGCATCTGCATGCTGTATAAATAAACGTTGGATTTCATCCACTGCATCTCCAACATTGAATACTTTCCATTCAATCAAGCCTAATTGTAACAATTCGTTGCTCGCTAGATGGTTGGATGAGAAATATGTGTAATAAAAATGGTCATGCATTACAATAAATGCCACACATTATGCTTTTGGAAAACAAAACTATTCTCAATATGGGCTTTGTCATCGATCCCAAATCATCAGGTGGGTGTGCCAACTCTAGTTGTGCAGGTGCATCCCACCAGCCATTGTGGCCTCTCCTTTGTTGGATCTCCTATGACAATTCAAGCGGAGATTAAACTTTGTTTCCAAAAACACCAAGAATGCAAATTCGGTTCGGATGATACTCCGGATGAAAATCACAGGATGGGTGGATGCAAATTGCTTGTGCACCCCACAGTTCATCAATTCATCCTGCAAATGGAACAATTTCTCAACCATCATCCCAGCTCTGTTTGCGAATTGTTGCTATACACATCATCTGCACAAAAAGCATAATGAAAAAAGTTCAGTCATCAAATTTTGCAACTCCATCTTTTCCTTTTGAAATTAATTTCTCTGCTCAGAAACTAATAAAGGTGCATCCGATCAAATTCAATTTATCGTTTTTATGAATCAAATCATCTGCTCTTTGATTTCAGGGGATGACAATTGTCAGGTCAAAACCAGTGTAATGATCACGTCACAATCATTATCTTAATAAATCTATAACTTTCCTTCTATGAAATGTCCAACAATATCAACTGGTGAATCTCTGTAAGGACTTAATCACCAGCAAATTTAGTTACATTTACCTTGCCAATTCCATCCAATTCAAGATAAATGTTCCTGTTATTCAGCCCAATTTACTGACCATTTTATTTACTTTTTCCAATTGAACCGTCGTTTACGAGCCAGCACAGTGGGGCCCCAAAATTGTCTCTGGGTGTTTTAAACCCGTCTTTGAAGCTCTGTGCTGACAAAAACCCTTGATAAGAGGCATCGTAAATAACTCTGGCTTGTTTCAAATGGCTTCAACAAGCTGTGGACAGAACAAGGTTCAGCTCAGTTTGACAAAACTAAACTGATAATTTTATAAAGTCACTCTTTGATTCTGTCATTTTATACAATTTCCATTTCATTTCGTATTTGCCCAAATCAGGATTTCAAAATGATTTGTCTTTCATGGAAAAGGGCATGTAGCTTCAAAAGTGTGAATTAATCATAATCATTGTCACATCTCGTCGCCGTCCTGGGCGCGCCCCGCCCCTCCTGTCACCTCCTCCGCTGCTCCCGGGGAGACGGCCCCTCCCATCATCACGCACCTGGGTCCCCACAGCTGATTGTCATTCCCTTGATTGTGCCTTCTGACTATATCTACCGATCGCGCTAGACAGTCGCCGTCGGAGTATTCTGGAAGCTATAATATTCACCCCTTCACCGTCTTCACTGACCATAAGAACCTGGCGGCCATCCGGTCGGCCAAGAGACTAAACTCCCGTCAGGCCCGATGGTCACTCTTCCTCACCCGTTTTAACTTTTCTCTCACCTACTGCCCAGGGTCACAGAACACCAAGCCCGATGCCCTATCCCGCATCCATGAGCCGGCAGAAAAGGAGGAGACTACCACCAACATTCTGCCGGCCCAGCGCATCCTGGGTGCCCTGAGGTGGGAGGTTGAGAAAAAAGTCCAGCAAGCCCAGGGGACGACCCCCATCCCCAGGGGCTTTCCGAAGGATCGCCTGTTCGTCCCCCCCCCCCCCTCTTCGCACGGAGGTGCTCGTCTGGGGGCACACCTCCAGGATTGCCTGTCACCCGGGGGTCAACAGGACGATCCAACTCATCGCCCAACGATTCTGGTGGCCGGGGTTCCGGAGGGACATCACCCTCTTCGTGAAGGCCTGCCCGACAAGTGCCTGTGGGAAAGCCTCCCATCAGCCCCCGGCAGGACTCCTCCGGCCGCTACCGGTACCGTCCAGACCCTGGTCCCACATCTCCGTCGACTTCGTGACAGGCCTCCCCTCCTCCCGTGGCAAGACGGTCATCCTTACCGTTGTGGACCGATTCTCCAAGTCGGCCCACTTCGTCCCGTTAACCAGGTTGCCGTCTGCCATCGAGACGGCTCAACTCCTGGTTAACCACGTCGTCACGGGATTCCGACGGACATCGTGTCGGACCGGGGGCCGCAGTTCGTGTCCAAGGTATGGAAACGTTTCTGTCGGTCCCTAGGGGCGTCGGCGAGCCTGTCGTCTGGATACCATCCCCAGACCAACGGACAGACGGAGAGGAAGAACCAGGACCTGGAGGCGGCCCTCCGGTGCGTGTGCCTCCACAACCCGGCGTCGTGGGCCCTGCACCTACCCTGGGTGGAGTACGCCCACAACTCCCTGGTCTCCGCAGCCACAGGTCGGTCCCCATTTATGGCCGCCTGTGGCTATCAGCCGCCCTTGTTTCCCACTCAGCAGGGCCAGGTGGAGTTCCCGTCTATTGAACATCACCTCAGACGGGCCCACCGAGTCTGGAAGGAGACCAGTGACGCCCTGACACGCACCGCATCCCGGAACCAGCGGGTGGCGGACCGTCACCGGAGACAGGCACCCAACTACCAGGTCGGGCAGGAGGTGTGGCTGTCGACGAGGGACCTTAGGCTGGCAGGGTCTTCAGCCAAGCTGGGCCCACGCTTCACGGGTCCCTTCCCCATCGAGGCCATCCTCAGCCCAGTCTTGGCAACACAAAATTCCTACTTATTTCAAACCGATAAACACTTGAAGGCAAAAATGAGTGCATCCAAAAGATAGGCTGTCAAATGAAAAACAAAGTAATGTATTCAATTCATTGGAAAAATGAAAATTATAAAGAGCAAAATTATAAAGAGCAAAACATTGGGGAGACTAAACAAATTCTAAAAAAAAAAAAACTTTATCAACACCGCTGGGATAATACTACTGGGCGTCAATCTGCAGTACATATGCACCTCAAAGCTATCTACCCCTCATTTGACGACAATGAGGTTAAAATTGTAGCAAAAGGAAAATAGATGGTTTGAAAGGGGAGTAAAAGAAGCTGTCCAGCACGCAGAAGCCCAGTTCTTCTTCGCGTACGAGTACTGTCATGACGGTCCCCCATGCGGACAGCTTCCTCTGCCGGAAAGCCATATCGTTACACGCAGCGACTCAACAGTAAAATCAACGTGTGGGAAGCCGTTTAAAATCGCGTCGGGGGTGATCGTGAAATGAAAAGTGAAATCGGATTGCGAACGGGAGAGACCATTTCTCGGCCTACAGTGTTTGGGGTGGCTGCAAAAAAAAAAAAGCTTACAGCACCTGGTATTCCCAGGCGGTCTCCCATCCAAGTACTAACCAGGCCCAACCCAGCTTAGCTTCCGAGATCAGACGAGATCGGGCGTTCTCAGGGTAGTATGGCCGTATGCGAGGGAATGTGCAAGAAAATCCCTCTTTATAGTGTTGCAGGGAGAGCGCCTTTCTTTGCTCATGGTGTTCGTTCTTGTCGGATGATGGTTATTTGGTTTTCCAAATACAGGCTTGAATCGATGAAGGTGTTATTTGTGTCGTGTTGTCAAATAAGGCACATGTGACTCCAGCTGATGCGTTAACGTGGGTAACTTTTCTGTGACTTCCAATGCAATCCGTTTCGTCCATTCATTCCGGTTAGAGTGAACGCTGGCGCGAATGGTTGCCTCTGTTCACTCGCACAAAAAAACGTTCTTATCCCGTGACTGTAAAGTGGCCTTTAGAGCTTTGAAAGGCGCTTAAAATGTTATGTATAACTATGAATATTATGTGGTGAAATGGTTGATCACGAGATCAATGTCGCTGTGTGATTACGTCAGCAGAGGGCGTCAAGGACCAGACGAGGAGTAATCATAATAAATGTCAAAAGAAAAGGATAGGGAATTAAACCCAAAATTCTAAAGATACTAAAAGGAGAGGAGTAGCATTACCTTACATTGGAGGGCTTTCTGAAAAACTACAGAGTCCTTTGGCAACACAAAATTCCTACTTATTTCAAACCGATAAACACTTGAAGGCAAAAATGAGTGCATCCAAAAGATAGGCTGTCAAATGAAAAACAAAGTAATGTAGTTTATTCAATACATTGGACAAATGAAAATTATGAAGAGCAAAACATTGGGGAGACTAAACCAATTCTCAAAAAAAAAAAATACTTTATCAACACCGCTGGGATAATACTACTGGGCATCAATCTGCAGTACATATCAGAATCAGAATCATCTTTATTGCCAAGTATGTAGAACACACAAGGAATTTGTTTCCGGTAGAACACGCTGCACTAGTATCGTCGTCGAAAAAAAACTGCTAAGTGGTGCAAAAAACAAATGAAAATGACAAAACCAAGAACAATACTAGGGAGCGTGTGACCGAGGCTGCCATCCGCGGTGCCATCTTGGATCAGTGATTATGCACGTCAAAGCTAGCTACCGCTCATTTGACGACAATGAGGTTAAAATTGTAGCGAAAGGAAAATAGATGCTTAGCTTCCAAGATCGGACAAGATCGGGCATTCTCGGAGAGTAATCATAATAAATGTCAAAAGAAAAGGATAGGGAATTAAGCCCAAAATTCTGAAGATACTAAAAGGAGAGGAGTAGCATTACCTTACATTGCAGGGCTTTCTGAAAAACTACAGAGTCCTTTGGCAACACAAAATTCCTACTATTTCAAACCGATAAACACTTGAAGGCAAAAATGAGTGCATCCAAAAGATAGGCTGTCAAATGAAAAACAAAGTAATGTATTCAATCCATTGGAAAAATGAAAATTATAAAGAGCAAAACATTGGGGAGACTAAACAAATTCTCAAAAAAAAAATACTTTATCAACACCGCCGGGATAATACTACTGGGCCTCAATCTGCAGTACATATGCACCTCAAAGCTATCTACCGCTCATTTGACGACAATGAAGTTAAAATTGTAGCGAAAGGAAAATAGACGGTTTGAAAGTGGAGTAAAAGAAGCTGTCCAGCACGCAGAAGCCCAGTTCTTCTTCGCGTACGAGTACTTTCATGACGGTCCCCCATGCGGACAGCTTCCTCTGCCGGAAAGCCATATCGTTACACGCAGCGACTCAACAGTAAAATCAACGTGTGGGAAGCTGTTTAAAATCGCGTCAGGGGTGATCGTGAAATGAAAAGTGAAATCGGATTGCGAACGGGAGAGACCATTTTTCGGCCTACAGTGTTTGGGGTGGCTGCAAAAAAAAAAAAAAAGCTTACAGCACCTGGTATTCCCAGGCGGTCTCCCATCCAAGTACTAACCAGGCCCAACCCAGCTTAGCTTCCGAGATCAGACGAGATCGGGCGTTCTCAGGGCAGTATGGCCGTAAGCGCGTGAATTTGCCAGAAAATCCCTCTTTACAATGTTGCAGGGAGAGCGTCTTTCTTTGCTCATGGTGTTCGTTCTTGTCGGATGATAGTTATTTGGTTTTCCAAATACAGGCTTGAATCGATGAAGGTGTTATTTGTGTCGTGTTGTCAAATAAGGCGCATGTGAGTCCAGCTGATGCGTTAACGTGGGTAACTTTTCTTTGACTTCCAATGCAATCCGTTTTGTCCATTCATTCCGGGTAGAGTGAACGCTGGCGTGAATGGTTGCCTCTGTTCACTCGCACAAAAAAAACGTTCTTAACCCATGACTGTAAAGTGGCCTTTAGAGCTTTGAAAGGCGCTTAAAATGTTATGTATAACTATGAATATTATGTGGTGAAATGGTTGATCACGAGATCAGTGTCGCTGTGTGATTACGTCCGCAGAGGGCGTCAAGGACCAGATGGAGAATAATCATAATAAATGTCAAAAGAAAAGGATAGGGAATTAAACCCAAAATTCTGAAGATACTAAAAGGAGATGAGTAGCATTACCTTACATTGCAGGTGATAGAGTGTATTATGCACATTAGTAAACATATTATGTTATTTCATGTTTAGCTTAGTACACATTATGATTATTGCACGTTTAATTTCAGTCTAATAGCATTATCAATCTTATTAGTTCAATAGTCATTGCAAAGAAGCAACGGCTCCAACTTCAATCTAAGACCCTCCCAACACTTGAGTTGACCGTAGCTGATTGGACAACAGATCGCTGCTGTGGACATTCAAAAACTTGTCAGAGCTGGAGCTCGCTCTCTTTGTTCCTATCTTTGTCCGTGTGCTCATGTCTTCGCTCCTACCTAGACAAGAGAGTGATTTTTCTGTCTCACTAAAATAAAGTAGTTTTTGTTCACCATCTATCGTCGTTACTGATATTTTTATCACTGAACTTCTTTGAACACCGAACCAGGAAAGAAACAAGAATTTAAACCGAACATTAATTGGCGCCAAAACCCGATGCCAGTCTGCCAGCCTAAGCGGTTGAGGAGTGCCACCTGCTTGCCCGGTCAACAGGAGACGGGGAAGGTTCCCGGTGGTCTGCCCGTTAAAAAATTCGACGGGTGAGAGCGGAGGAAAGCAGTTCCTTCACTGGACTTGCCTCTTGACTGACGCAGAAAGAGCGGAAGAGCGCAGAAAAGTTTTTTTCTTTCTCCCTCTTCGCTGAAGCCTGCTTGTGAGTCCCTCACGAGAGACGGGAAGATCCTCACTATTTTCTGGTGGCTGTGCGACTCCTGACGTTCTGGCTGGAGGATAACACGGCAGTTTTCAAAAGTGCACTAGGTGAGTAACGCGCTAGCTAGCAGCCATTATTTGAATGTATTGTGAGACTCCTCCTGGCCAGAGGTATCTTTCATTCATTCATTTCATTCATTCATTCATTCATTTAACCCATGTACATACCGGTGTAACGCGGTTTTCTTTGGACTAAGGTGGGCCCAATAAGAAGACGGGGACGGTGGTACACAAAAGGACTTGTGTACGCGACATCCTAGTGCTTTTATGGACTAGAGTGTCTGGTTTTGTTCCACATGCCGACTTATGATTCGGAAGTTTTCCAGCGAAAGAAATTGATCACAAGGTGGTGATAATCTGGAACTCAGTTGTGTGAGGACTGCGTCTGGTTGACAAAACCGAAAGGTTTTTAATTCTGATGCAGACGTTATATGTTATTTTAAAGAGCAGCTGCAAAAGTACTGGGTTATCTGAAAAATTAATGCATTTAAAATGGTTTGTTCTATGCTAGAATAGTGACACAAAGAGGGTTCTTTGTCTCAGAGAGAAAAAAGAGAAAGGGTGGGGGCGAAGTCATTTGAGCCGTTAGTGCGTGCCAGAGAGTGTGTGTGTGTGTGCGTGCATAAGTGCATTCCTTGTGTGTGCGTGAACGCGCATCGTGACTGAGAATTGGCGCGAATCACGCCCTTTGTTCTTGGGTTCGAATCAACATCACGGAGTGTGCCTCTTTTCTGAGTGATAGTCACTGAAGGAATTTGTTTGTTGGAAAATTGAAAATGGGTGCTATTTTTTTCTAAAAAGACTCCAATTCATCGGGACGTCGAATTCAAGTCCAAAAAATTTCCAGGAAGCGAACTTTATTGCAAGAAGTGGATGGAACATGGTGAATTTTCTGGTGCTTTGCAAGTTCAACCTTTGAGAGAGCTCATGTTTCAATTAAAATTGCAGGAGGCATCCGCGGTTAACAAGTCTCTTAGGAAGATTCGGGCCGAAATCCTCGCTTGTGAGACTTGGATGGCACAAGCAAAGATCAGAGAACAGGAACTTGAAGCGAAACGAATGAAGAAAGAGGAGAAAGCAATGGTCGCGATGTCTTCCAAAGTGAGCTCTGACGATGAGACTGTGGCTTCATCTGTTGCACGTCCTAATGAAAAGTTCGTGGAAAATAAAAAGCAGCCATTGTTTCAATCCCCAGAACTCCCCCATGGGAGACGAGGGGGAGACGCGGGGGGCTGCCCCGGGCAGGCGCCTCACCCCCCCCCCTCCTACCCCTCCTACCACTCCTCCTCCTTCTCTTCCCCCTCCTCCTTCTACCCCTCTTCCGCCGGGCTGAAGAAAGGGGAAGACGCAATCTGTTCAACCCCTGTGGGGCGGGTGGCCCCCCCGGTGATGACTCCAAATGTCTGTTGGGCAGACCAGCAGAATGGAGCGCTCATGACCCCTACTGGAGGAATACGAGAATTGCAACCTGATATTAAAAATCAGATTGCTGGTGACTGGGTGTCTTCGCGTACAAGGAGCAAAGCAAATTTGTTCTGGACAATTGTATCCGCTTGAAGAGTTGAATGAAATAAAAATGAATAATGAAAGCGATTGTGAAGCTTTCCCACTTATCCAGGTAGCTAACCCTCATGCTTCTGGCCTCAATGATCAAACAATCTTGGTCTATAGGCCGTGGTGTGACAGTGATGTCGCTGAAGCATGCAAAGGACTAGGTGATGTTGAAAATGCGGAAAGTTGGACTGAGAATTTTGAGTTATTGTGTGCTTCTTACCAGTTGAATGGACAAGAAGGTTCTCAGGAGATGTTTGGGACACCATTGGAATCGGGTGAAAGGTGACTTTACTGGGAAAACATTGACGGGAACGAACATGACGTATGAGGAGGTGACAACCCAACGGAGATTGGTTTGTGAGAACATCCGAACATTATGGAAAAAATCACCAAACTTTGGCATGATTCAGAATTGTAGACAGTTACGTGGAGAATATTAACATTTTTCGAGGACGCTTGGAAAATGTTTTTCGAAACCACTGCTGTATTCCTGAATCTGCTTATGAGAATTCCATATACAGTAAAGTCTCGTTATATCGATATTCAAGGGAGTCCGAAAATATATCGATATAACCGGGACTATCGATATATACGACCCTGTTTGCATGTAATTTTCTCCGCGCGTGCATAGAAATAGTATCGATATAACTGGGACTATCGATATATCCGATATCGATATAACGAGACTTTACTGTATGTCAACCAATTCAAGCAAACATTTCTCCAGAATTTGACGCCAGAGATTTGAGATTTCATTCGCAAACATTATGTCCAACACCGGACTGGAAGGTTGGTTGATCTCATGGAGTGGGCAATACAAGCCCAAGAAGTGGTGAGAAAAAAGTGGGGAAATGGTGCAAATTCGCCGGTGGAACATGTAATGGCATCTACCATGGGTAACATAATGGAGAACGTGTTATACCAGGATCGGGTGAAGAGACGGATGCCGCCCAGTGATCGATGCTACAGTTGTGGCAATGTAGGGCATATTGCTCGCCACTGCAAAAAGAAACATCTACCGAAAAGGAAACATGGGAAATCTTACAGACCTCCACCATATAATACACGATATGGTGAAGGACAAAAAACAAAACATTCAGATTGACGCGCGGAACCCCATTTCAACACTGATGACAACAATCACAACAGTGGGAAATGGGGATCAATGAAACCAGTTGAAATCTTGGATTTGACAAATGTCTTTGCCTTGACTTTGCCGGAAAACGAAAAACCTTATTATTGGCTAAAAATTGGGAAAAAGGATGTCAATTTTCTTTGCGATAGTGGTGTATGCAGATCAGTGTTAAGAGACACCATTCCAGGTGTCACTCCGAGTCGACAACAAAATTCTGTGGTATCTGCAGATGGGAACGTGACACACAAAATGGAACTGTATAGTGCCACTTAGCAGTTTTTTTTGACAACGATACTAGTGCAGCGTGTTCTACCGGAAACAAATTCCTTGTGTGTCCTACATACTTGGCAATAAAGATGATTCTGATTCTGATTCTGATTCTGATTCTGATTGTTACCTATTTCTAAACCAATAAAAATTTTAGATGAGGGACTAACTCCATACAAGGTCACTATGGTCTTGAGTGGAGAGTGTCCAATAAATTTGTTGGGGAGAGACCTGTTACAACAACTACAAATAGCTTTAATACCGAAGAAGAAGGGTACAAACCCAGAAAAGTGAACTTTCTGGAGTCTTTCGTAGTTGACGCTATGGGAGACCCAGTAAAGGTCGATTCACTAGAATTATGACTAATGGCCACTTTAGGGGCGGAGGACTTTCCAGACGTCCCTGCCACCCTTTGGTCATCGGGAAAAACAGATGTGGGCTTACTTAAAACAGCAAAACCAGTTGAAGTACTGCCTAAAATGACTTATCGACCAAGACTTAAACAATATCCATTAAAACAGGATGCTATTATTGGCATCACCCCTGTAATACGGGATATGGTGAAAGCTGGTATTTTGATTGAAGACCCAACTTGTGAATGTAATACACCGATATTTCCTGTTAAAAAAGTGGAATCTGGAGTTTGGAGAATGGTGCATGATTTACGACAGATAAATAAATCTATACAATCACGTGCTCCGTGTGTGCCAGACCCACACACATTATTGAACAGTTTAAAACCTGACAAAAAAATGGTTTACAGTAATTGATTTGAGCAATGCCTTTTTCTCCATTCCGTTACACAAAAATTCACGTCATTGGTTCGGATTTACATTTAATTGAAAAAAATATACATATACAAGATTGCCACAAGGGTTTACAGATAGCCCTACAATTTTTTCACAGGAAATGTCTTCGTGTATTGCTGATTTTAAACATCCTGAGTCTTCTCAGATTCTTTTGTACGTTGACAACATCTTAATTGCTTCACCGACTGAAGATGAGAACAAGACTGTATCAATAGCTTTGTTCCAATATTTAGCGAATACAGGTAACAAAGCTTCTTTGGATAAATTACAGTTTTGCCAAGAAGAAGTTGTTTTTCTAGGACATCTTTTGTCAAGAAAGGGAAGAGAGTTGACAACTAAAAGAAAACAGACAATTTTGCAGATTCCTCATCCTAAGACGAAAAAACAGATGATGACGTTTCTGGGACTGTGCAATTATTGCAGAACTTGGATTCCACGTTATGCACAAGTTACTCAACCATTATTGACACTTATATACCAAGACGAGATGGCACTGAAAGACTCTATTCAGTGGACTGAAGAGGGCAGTAAAGCATTTACAGAATTAAAAAAATTGATAGCAAACGCTAGCGTCTTAGCCTTGCCTGACTATGACAAACCTTTTGTTCAAACAGTTGACTTCAAAGACAAATACATGACTTCAGTCCTGTTACAAAAGCATGGACAAAAGCTGAGACCAGTTGCATTTTATTCTAAAAGACTGGATCCAGTGGCTGCAGCTCTTCCAGCATGTGTTAGAGCAGTGTGTGCCGCAGCGTTGGCAGTTCAGTCGTCAGCTGAACTAGTACTTTTTCATCCCACAACGCTGATGGTACCACACTCGGTTGACATATTGATTACAGGCACGAAAATGACCTTCTTGTCACCAGCACGACATTTGTCTATCATGACAACTTTGCTGGAACAACCACACATAACTGTTGAGAGGTGCAATAGCATTAACCCAGCGACACTTGTACCTCCCTGTTGACGGAGAACCACATTCATGCGTTGACAGAATAAATGAGAACTGCAAACGACGACCAGACTTGAAAGACACACCTTTACCTGACAGCATCTACCTGTACGTTGACGGCTCTGCGTCTAGGTCAGATGCAGGGGCTAACAGGGTAGGCTATGCTGTTGTGACCGATGTTGAAATTATTGCTGATGGCTCATTACCAAAAACGTATTCAGCACAAGCAGCAGAAATTGTTGCATTGACTGAAGCGTGTAAATGGGCGGAACGGAAAACAGTGACGATTTTTACAGACAGTCAATATGCGTTTTCCACACTTCACTGCTTTGCAGCTCAGTGGAACCGCAGAGGAATGACTACATCGAACGGAAAATCTGTCGAACATGCAGATTCATTGAGAGGCTTATTGAAAGCTATCCTCCTTCCAAAAAGTGTAGCTGTATGCAAATGTGCAGCGCACACAAGGGCTAAAGACAGAATTAGCTCAGGTAATTCAGAGCAGCTGCAGCCGCCAAGAACGCTGGTCAGACGACTTTCAATTTGGTAAATCAAGAAATGCGTGAATTGGTGCCTACACAAGTTTCGAAGGACATGCAAGCGTTAGCTACAAAATCCGAAAAAGATTTGTGGCTTGCCGATGGTGCTAAGCTCGTTGATGAGCTGTATAAAATAGACAACAAACCATGTTTACCGAGAAACATGTTCCCTATGGTGGCTCGATTGAGCCATGGTAGTTCACATGTATCAACAGCGGGCATGGTGTTTATAGCAGGGAAAGTATTCCATTTAAGCAGAGGTTTCAATTCGTATGCAAAAAAACTTTTGTCGGAGTTGTTTGATTTGCTGTAAACACAATCCACAAGGTAACATGCGACCAAAACGAGGAAGATTTCCACAGGGGTCATACCCCTTTGAAGTGGTCCACATGGATTTCATTGAACTAAGCACAAGTAATTCTTATAAATACTGTTTGGTGTTAATTGATTCATTCACCAAATGGGTGGAAATTGTGCCTTCAAAGAAATCCGATGCATTATCCGTTGCAAAAGCATTATGCAAACATATTATTCCAGAACATGGCATACCAAGAATAATTGGGAGTGATAATGGGCCACATTTTGTTAATGACGTAATAACCAAAATTTCTGAACATTTAGGTATTAAATTAAAGAACCACTGTGCATATCATCCACAGAGTGCAGGATTAGTTGAAAGAACGAATGGTACGATAAAAAATCGACTTAGAAAAACTATGGAGGCAACAGGCAAACCATGGCCTGAATGTCTGTTTTTGGTTAAATTGTACATGAGAATAACACCCACTAACAACGGCTTAACGCCTTTTGAGATCTTGCATGGCAGACCTTTCATCCTCCCATTATGGAAAGGTGTGCCCTGGCAAGAAAATGAATCAGATCCAGGCGCTTTGTTGGCAAAATGGTTGTGTGAAATGTTTACAACAAAAGAGGTCCAGTCAGCATGTGTACTGCCGCAGTCTCTGTTCTGGTCCCTTCACAGGAACAGAGACTGCTTCGCCCCGGAGACCAAGTGCTGATCAAGGCGATTAAGAGGAAGTCCTGGTCTGCACCAAAGTGGGAGGGGCCATTCACCGTGCTGATAACAACGCCAACTGCCTTCAAGATCGCCGAGAGATCTACCTGGGTGCATCAAAGCCAGTGCAAAATTGTTCACCAACCAGATCCGGAGCAGGTGGAAGAGAGACAGAGCCAAACTACTCAATAGCCATGGGTTTGGTCCACATCATCTTGCTGTATGAATTAGTGGAGGCAATCCAGATGACGCACGTAAAGCCTCCCATTACATCAGCCTGCCAAACTCCACCCTTACATCCAACGACGGCAGAAAAGTGCCCAAGCATGGCACATCCTGTACCCTGCTTTCCACTAGAAGCTGCAGGAATTGTGTCATTTCCCCTTAGCGTCCTCGTAAACGAAGCACGACAAGATGGAAGCAATTATCCTCAAGAGTTTTGGTACGCTCGTATCAAGTCTTTGAAGGCTTGGACCACTGATTGGGATTCCGTTGTGGTCCGTTCTAAGCCTAACACAGAATGGGTTCAAAATAACTGTGCCCAAGAAGCAAAACGAATCGTCATCAAGATAGCTCGAGGGAACTGGTTAGGAACAGGAACTGGAACTGGTTCAATGACTGATATCCAACTCGCCATCATAACTCATGATGTTGCAGGATGCATGGACTTGAGACTCTGTCCTGATTCTCGTGAACATCACACTGGTTAAATGCATCATGTCATCTTTGACATCACCAGTCGTGACATCGCCGTTCCAAAATAAACCGCACATCAGACTGACAGCCTATGTTGAAATACCTGCCGAAAAAGCCCAAAATTCAGGTGTCATGGACGCATTATATCAACCATTTGCAGGAGAAAACCATGACTGGAATCCATTGTTCTCAAACACGTGGTATCGTTATGCTACACTAATTGCTAAACAAAATAGGAAAAGTAATTGTTTTGTTTGTTCGTATATGCCACATTCCGTGACGCAACAAAAGGTGCATTCAAAGGTATTTGGAGACAAAATGGCTTGAGCTGCATATATGTTAATATCTTCGCATGAACCTGATCAACATTTTCCAGTTCTTCGCAATGCTTCGAGTGGAGAGATTGTTCCAAGTTTAGATACCATTTTGGAAACTGAAAATCAGGTTATGACCGAGAGCGGATTGCGATTACCAGTATGTGTTGCAATATACGGTACAGGTCAAAACTTAGGTTTTATATATGAGGATAAATGTTTATATGTTCTACCGTTAAACACCAATGTCACCATCTTACCCGTATCTTCACATCTTTGGTGGTTATGTGGTTGGAAAGTATATTCTTTTATTCCTCCGAGAGCCTACGGTATGTGCGCACCTGTTACTGTCACTGACAATACTCTCATCATTACCAGTTGTCCAGCGCACCATCATGTGAAAAGAAGAGTGTCGTTTAAGCCCCATGATTCAATCTGGGGAACTGATGTTCCAAAACAATTCAAACACCATAGCACAGCAAGTAAGGTAATGTTAGCCCCTTTTCCACAAATTGGAGTGGCTAAAAACATGCTACGAATTGAAACAATTGACTACAGGTTTCAAGTGTTTGTAAATGCCAGTTTGGAAGTAGATGAAATGCAAAACACTGAAATTGCAGCAATTAGACAAATGGTGCTGCAAAATAGAATGGTTTTGGACCTTTTGACGGCCCCACAAGGGGGCGTTTGTGCTATGGTGGGTGACACTTGTTGTACGTACATACCCAAAGAAGCGAATTCCATAAACATGACTGATGCTTTGTCTGTTGTCAGGGATCTCAGAGATGCCATGGCCAAAGATCACCGGCCTGATCAACCGTGGATCTTTGACGGGCTCTTTGGGGGCCCTTGGTATCGGACTTTGCTCAGAATGTTTATCCCATTCGCAATTGTGATTGTACTTATTTTCTTAGTCATTGGTTGTATTATTCCATGCTTAAGAGCAACACTAATGAATATGATAACTAATTCTCAGGTGAATTACGCTAAGGTTTTGTATCAACAAATGCGTGAAGGGGACCCTGTGTTGTAGCTAGGAATAGTACACCATGGTCAGAGTGTGGTTGCTCCAACAAACAAAAGCAAAAAAAGAAACGGAGAGCCGAGATGGAGTTTTCCTCATTAAAATTTAAAAACCCTCAAAAATGGAGAGGTTGCATATCACAGCAGCAAAGTTGTGATAGAGGTTTTTCGCCTTCTCCATGGTGTTAGTTAGATAATATTAGATAGGATAGATTAGATTAGATGAGTAAATCAAGAATAAAGAATAGTTCCCTGTGCAGTTAGTATGACGTGCATGCATGAAAACTTTTGGATATGTATGAACTGATGTTTAAATGTACAACAGGAGGGAATGATAGAGTGTTTTATGCACATTAGTAAACATATTATGTTATTTCATGTTTAGCTTAGTACACATTATGATTATTGCACGTTTAATTTCAGTCTAATAGCATTATCAATCTTATTAGTTCAATGGTCATTGCAAAGAAGCAACGGCTCCAACTTCAATCTAAGACCCTCCCAACACTGAGTTGTCCGTAGCTGATTGGACAACAGATCGCTGCTGTGGACATTCAAAAACTTGTCAGAGCGGGAGCTCGCTCTCTTTGTTCCTATCTTTGTCCGTGTGCTCATGTCTTCGCTCCTACCTAGACGAGAGAGTGCTTTTTCTGTCTCACTAGAATAAAGTAGTTTTTGTTCACCATCTATCGTCGTTACTGTTATTTTTAACACTGAACTTCTTTGAACACCGAACCAGGAAAGAAACGAGAATTTTAACCGAACAGCAGGGCTTTCTGAAAAACTACAGAGTCCTTTGGCAACACAAAATTCCTACTTATTTCAAACCGATAAACACTTGAAGGCAAACATGAGTGCATCCAAAAGATAGGCTGTCAAATGAAAAACAAAGTAATGTAGTTTATTCAATACATTGGAAAAATGAAAATTATAAAGAGCAAAACATTGGGACTACAGACTAAACAAATTCTCAAAAAAAAAATACTTTGTCAACACCGCTGGGATAATACTACTGGGCCTCAATCTGCAGTACATATGCACCTCAAAGCTAGCTACCGCTCATTTGACGACAATGAGGTTAAAATTGTAACGAAAGGCAAATAGATGGTTTGAAAGGGGAGTAAAAGAAGCTGTCCAGCACGCAGAAGCCCAGTTCTGCTTCGCGTCCGAGTACTGTCATGACGGTCCCCCATGCGGACAGCTCCCTCTGCCGGAAAGCCATATCGTTACACGCAGCGACTCAAGAGTAAAATCAACGTGTGGGAAGCCGTTTAAAATCGCGTCGGGGGTGATCATGAAATGAAAAGTGGAATCGGATCGCGAACGGGAGAGACCATTTCTCGGCCCACAGAGTTTGGGGTGGCTGCAACAAAAAAGCTGACAGCACCTGGTATTCCCAGGCGGTCTCCCATCCAAGTACTAACCAGGCCTGACCCTGCTTAGCTTCCAAGATCGGACGAGATCGGGCATTCTCAGGGTAGTATGGCCGTAAGCGAGGGAATGTGCCAGAAAATCCCTCTTTATAGTGTTGCAGGGAGAGCGTCTTTCTTTGCTCATGGTGTTCGTTCTTGTCGGATGATGGTTATTTGGTTTTCCAAATACAGGCTTGAATCGATGAAGGTGTTATATGTGTCGTGTCGTCAAATAAGGCGCATGCGAGTCCAGCTGATGCGTTAACGTGGGTAACTTTACTTTGACTTCCAATGCAATCCGTTTCGTCCATTCATTCCGGGTAGAGTGAACGCTGGCGCAAATGGTTACCTCTGTTCACTCGCACAAAAAAAACGTTCTTATCCCGTGACTGTAAAGTGGCCTTGAGAGTTTTGAAAGGCGCTTAGAAAATAAATGTATTATTATGATTACTCTCCGTCTGGTCCTTGACGCCCTCTGCTGACGTAATAACACAGCGACACTGATCTCGTGATCAACCATTTCAACACACCTCATCTCATCTCATTTTCCGTACCGCTTATTCCTCATTAGGGTCGCGGGGGTTGCTGGAGCCTATCTCAGCTGTCTTCGGGCACGAGGCGGGGTACACCCTGAATTGGTTGCCAGCCAATCGCTGGGCACACAAAGACATACAACAGTCACTCTCACACTCACACCTAGGGACAATTTGGAGTGGTTAATCTGCCTGCCATGCATGTGTTTTTTGAGTGTGGGAGGAAACCGGAGGACCCGGAGAAAACCCACGCGCGTCTGGGGAGAACATGCAAACTCCACACAGGGAGGCCGGACAGGGATGCGAACCGGCGACCTCTGCACTGTGAAGCCGGTGTGCTAACCACTCGACTACAGGGCCGCCCCATTTCAACACATAATAATCATAATTACACATAACATTTTAAGTGCCTTTCAAAGCTCTCAAGGACACTTTACAGTCACAGACAAGCAGAGGTACTATAATAAATACAATACAATCACAAATAGATTGCAATGAATAAAATACAATTATAAATAGAAACAGGAGAGAGAGCTACACACAGAAAATGCAATTTTAAATAGCTGGGTTTTGAGATGGGACTCGAAGGTGGGAAGAGAATCGATGTTATGAAAGTTCGGAGGAAGTGACTTCCAAAAATTGGGGGCAGAGCATCTGAGGGCTCTGTCACCCATCATGCTGAGACAGGCAGTGAGGGGCACACAGAGGTGTAGGGAGGAAGAGGATCTGATGGAACGAGGGGCACTTGAAATCATTCGGTAGACCACCTACGATTCAAAAGAACTTTAGGATTATTCTGCCTCGATGTGTAAAAACACATCTGGTCCTCTATAAACAGCAAGGGGGGAAGAGTGAGTGGGGGGAAAAGAGAGTGCAGCCGTTAGAGGAAGTGTTGGAGTGGACCCCGCGCGCAGATCGCCCCCCCCTTTGACATCTGAATCCCAAACTCAAATTCCCCAATTCACAGCTCGCCCCTCCTCCCGCAGCGGTTAATTCTCTGTCCAGTAATGGCGATTTTAAGACGACGAGCACCTTTGCCCTTTTAAGGCAGGAGGTACTTTACCAGCCGCGTGTAAGTATTTGAAGTCACACAGCAGCGATCTGTTGTCCAATCAGCTACGGACAACTTTGTTGAGAAAACATTTAGACTGAAACTTGATACTTGTTGCATTCTGCTTTCACAACGATTAAACTAATAAACTTCATAGATCCATGTAGACTAAATTAAACATGCAATAACATAATATGTACTGATCTAAACATAATATAACATAAAATGTACTAAGCTAAACATGGAATAACAATGTTTACGAATGTGCATAAAACACTATCAGTAACTGTAAAAAGTAGCCCCAGCAATTAACACTAACCCTAACAAGTAACCCTAACCCTGACAAGTAACCTTAACTCTAACAAGTAATCCCCACCAAGTAAATCTAAACCTAACAAGCAACCCTAACCCTAACAAGTGACACTAACTCTGTCAAGTAACCCTAACAAGTAACCCCAGCATGTAACCCCAGCAAGTAACCCCAGCAAGTAACCCTAACCCTGACAAGTAAGCCTAACAAGTAACCCTAACAAGTAACCCCAGAAAGTAACCCTAACAAGTAACCCTAACCGTAACAAGTGACCCTAACCCTGACAAGTAACCCCAGAAAGTAACCTCACCTCTCACAAGTAACCCTAACCCTAACAAGTAACCACAGAAAGTAACACTAACCCTAACAACTAACCCCAGCAAGTAACCCTAACAAGTAACCCTAACCCCAACAAGTATCCCGAACCCTAACAAGTAGAAGTCATTTGAAGCCATTTTGCAAATGGACACAATTTGTCCGGTGGCGTCGGTTGTTGTTTCAACAAAAAAATTCAAAAGTCGATTCTTACCTTTGACCGGGAGACAGTAGGAGCTCTTGGATGATTTCTGGACCGGTTGAAGCCAGTTTAAGTGTGTGGAAAAGTTTCTGCGGGACACAAAGGAGAATATATCATCATATATATCATATAGAATATGACAGTACCCTGTCAAGTGTCCCTAACAAGTAACCCCAGAAAGTAACCTTAACAGCAAAACATTGGAATAAAAACTAAAAAAAAACTACAAACTCTATAAATAGCTCAAACTTGGAATACTATGGGGCAATCTGCAGTACTATGCACCTCAAACACTATTACAATACATGAGACAATGAGGTTAAAATTGTAGAAAAGGGAAGTAAAGAGCTGAAGCAAAGCGCAGCTCGCAGCCCAGTCATCTTCGCGTACGAGTCTTCGCGGTCCCCATGCGGACCTTCCTCTGCCGGAAAGCCATATCGTACACGCAGCGACTCAACAGTAAAACAACGTGGGAAGCCGTTTAAAATGCGTGGGGTGATCGTGAAATGAAAAGGAAATCGGATTGCGAACGGGGAGCCATTTTCGGCCACAGGTTTGGGGTGGCTGCAAAAGCAAAAAAAGCTACACGTCACCAGCGTATCCAGGCCTCCATACCAACAGCTAACCCAGGTCCAAGCCCGTAGATCGCGAGCGGGTCAGGGAGTAGTGGCCGTATGCGAGGAAGTGCAAGAAAATCCCTCTTTATAGTGTTGCAGGGGAGAGCCCTTTCTTTGCTCATGGTGTTCGTTCTTGTCGGATATGGTTATTTGGTTTTCCAAATACAGGCTTGAATCGATGAAGGTGTTGATTTGTGTCGTGTTCAAATAAGCACATGTGCTCAGCTGATGCGTTAACGTGGTAACTTTCTGGTCCTCAATCCTTTCGATCCATTCATTCCGTTGAGGAACGCTGGCGCGAATGGTTGCCTCTGTTCACTCGCACAAAAAAACGTTCTTATCCCGTGACTGTAAAGTGGCCTTTAGGCTTTAGGCTTAAAGTGTCGCTTAAATGTTATGATAATATGATTTATGAATTGTGACAATGGTTGATCATTCGACAGGGTCATAGGCGGTACAAGCTAGAGAGTCGACGACGAGGAGTAATCAAATTAAATCAAATAGTAAAAGGATAGGGAAAACCCAAAATTCTAAAGATACTAAAAGGAGGAGTACATTACCATTACATTAAGGAGGGCTTTCTGAAAAACTACAGAGTCCTTTGGTCCTGAACACAAAATTCCTACTTATTTCAAACCGATAAACACTTGAAGGCAAAAATGAGGCATCCAAAAGAAGGCTGTCAAATGAAAAACAAATAATGTAGTTTATTCAATACATTGGACAAATGAAAATTAGAAGAGCAAAACATTGGGAGACTAAACTAATACCAATTCTCAAAAAAAAAAAAATTTATCAACACCGTTATCAAACACGCTGGGATAATGCAGTACTATCAGAATCAGAATCATCTTATATTGCAAGATGTAAACAACAAGGAATTTGTTTCCGGTAGAACACGTGCACTATACGCGTCGAAAATAAACGCATAAATGGCAACAAACAAATGAAAAGACAAAACCAAGAAAAATACTAGGGAGCGTGTACCGAGGCTGCCACCGCGGTGCCTGCTTGGTCTGATTATGCACGTCAAAGCTAGCTACCGCTCATTTGACGACAAGTAGGTTAAATTGTTACCAGGACTTCGTGGCCGAGCTACGCCGGGTGTTTCATCATCCGGTGACGGAGGTCGAAGCGGAGGGGAGAATCCTCGACTGCGTCCAAGGGGCCCGTTCGGCCGCGGAATACGCCGTCGCCTTCCGGATCCAGGCCGCTGGTAGCGGCCACGGCGACCGAGCGTTGAGTGGGGTGTTTCGTCGTGGCTTCAACGCCGATCTCAAGGACGAGTTGGCTACCCGCGACGCTGGCACCACCTTCGACGACCTGGTCAATATAGTCATCTGCCTGGATCACCATCTTCGGGAGCGGCAGAAGGAGCAGAGCGACCGACGGCCCGAGGATTTCCGGAGCCGGCCTAGGACGACCACACCCGGAAGCGAGCGCGTGCGGCACCTGGAGGGATCCCCCGAACCCATGCTGATCGGGTGGGGGAACGACCGCACCAACCCCGGGGCTCGTCGCACCCGAGGCCCTCAGCCAAGGACCTCCGGACCCTGTAAGTCCCCGGCCAAGCGGTGACCTATGGAGGCCAAATCCACGACCCCGGTTACGCGGTTGGAGCTGGACAGCGAACTTATTGGCCCCTCCAGCTCCCAAACCGTGCGGGCTCTAGTTGACTCGGGGGCGGACGGGTGCATCATCGACCATGCATTTTCGTTTCCCTAGATGACATTCTCATTTTTTCTCATTCTGCAGAAGAGCACCAGCAACACGGTCCTGGTGCGGCTCCTGCAAAACCGGCTCTACGTGAAGGCACAGAAGTGCGAGTTCCATGTCCGCTCTCTGTCTTTTCTAGGGTTCGTCGTGGAGCAGGGGCAGCTCAGGGCCTACCCCGCCAAAACTAAAGCGGTGGTAGAATGGCCGATCCCGAAGATGCGTAAGCAGCTCCAGCGGTTTTTGGGGTTTGCCAACTTCTACCGCCACTTCATTCGCGGTTATAGTGAGAAGGCACTCCACCTCACTAACTGTCATGATCTGGTTGGCGACCAACGGGGGGCTCTGTCGCCCCGCCTACACCTGCACTGGTGCTGGTCGTCCCGATCAGATTGGCGACCAACGGGTAGCGACGTCAGCCCTGCCTGCAGCCTCGCAGGTGCTGGTCGTTTTAATCACTGACACTTAAAAGGACACCCGGCACGACCATCCGGTGTCGGTTCATTGTTTGCTGCATGTTCGTTGCATGCATTGTGTATGCTGTGCATGTGTTTGTTTAACCTTGGCGGACTTTTACTTTTGGTCTTCTTTTGATACTTTGTATTTTTTCTGTTCAGATGATTTTGATGTTTTACATTTTGTTCCTGCTGACCTTTATTTTAATACAATTTGTCAAACAACCTCCTGCTCCCTCCTGCCAGCTTTTTGGGATCCGCGCCCGCCATCACCACCACGCAAAACGCGACAGAATGAACCGACCAACCATCGGATCCCGCAGGTACATCGGACCCGTGTCATTTCCACCCTGTGGCTGGCAATGCTACGTCCACGTTAGCGCAAGCCTCGTCGCGTTTGAATTGCGTCACTCGACGAGCCGCAACGTCCACGTAAACGTCCGAGAGGGATCGCACTTACGCCCACGACGATCCATGCCGCGTCTTCGTCCACCCCAGGCCGAGTCCCGTTCCCATCAGGCCGCCGCCCGTCGTATGCTGGAGAGGCAGTGGTTGCCCTCTCCACCGACCGTTCCCTGGCGAGTGGACATTTTGGGAGACTGTTGGGACTTCTGGAAGCAGCCCCTTGAAGGGGGGGTACTGTCATGATCTGGTTGGCGACCAACGGGGGGCGCTGTCACCTCGCCTACACCTCACAGGTGCTGGTCGTCCCGATCAGATTGGCGACCAGCGGGTAGCGACGTCAGCCCTGCCTGCAGCCTCGCAGGTGTTGGTCGTTTAATCATTGACACTTAAAAGGACACCCGGCACGATCATCCGGTGCCGGTTCATTGTTAGTTTGCTGCTTGGTTGCTGCATGCATTGTGTATGTGTTTGTTTAACCTTGGCGGACTTTTACTTTTGGTCTTCTTTTGCTACTTTGTATTTTTTTCTGTTCAGATGATTTTGATGTTTTACATTTTCTTCCTGCTGACTTTTTTTTAATACGTTTTCTCAAACAGCCTCTTGCTCCCTCCTTTCTGCTTTTTGGGATCCGCACCCGCCATCACCACCTTGCAAACCGTGACACTAACCTCACGTCCACCAAAATTCCCTTCAGGTGGACGGCTGACGCTGAGGGGGCATTCAACCGCCTCCGTCTAGCCTTCACCAATCCCCCTGTCCTGCGTCATCCCGACCCAGACCTCCCGTTCACGGTCGAGGTTGACGCATCCGAGTCCGGAGTAGGGGCCGTCCTGTCCCGGCGCTCTCCCACTGACCAGAAGCTACGCCCATGCGCCTTCTTCTCCCGCCGGCTCAGCCCCGCCGAGGCTAAATATGTCGTCGGCAACCGGGAACTGCTGGCGGTCGTCCTGGCTCTGCAGGAATGGAGACACTGGCTTGAGGGAGCGAAACACCCCTTCACTGTCTACACGGACCATAAAAACCTGGCGGCCATCCGGTCTGCCAAGAGACTAAACTCACGACAGGCCCGATGGTCACTCTTCCTCACCCGTTTTAACTTTTCTCTCACCTACTGCCCAGGGTCACAGAACACCAAGCCAGATGCCCTATCCCGCATCCATGAGCCGGCAGAAAGGGAGGAGACCACCACCAACATCCTGCTGGCCCAGCGTATCCTGGGTGCCCTGAGGTGGGAGGTTGAGAGGAAAGTTTAGCAAGCCCAGGGTACGACCCCCATCCCCAGGGGCTGTCCCACGGATTGCCTATTCGTCTTCCCCTCTACGCTCGGAGGTGCTTACCTGGGGGCATACCTCCAACATAGCCTGTCACCAGGGGGTCAACAGGACGATCCAACTCATCGCTCAACGGTTCTGGTGGCCCGGGTTCAGGAGGGACATCACCCTTTTTGTGAAGGCCTGCCCGACCTGCGCCCGTGGGAAAGCCTCCCACCAGCCCCCGGCAGGACTCCTCCTGCCCCTACCGGTACCGTCCAGACCCTGGTCCGACATCTCCGTCGACTTCGTGACAGGCCTCCCCCCCTCCCGTGGCAAGACGGTCGTCCTTACCGTAGGACCGTAGGACCAATTATCCAAGTCGGCCCACTTCGTCCTGTTAACCAGGTTGCCGTCTGCCATCGAGACGGCTCAACTCCTGGTTAACCACGTCGTCTGTCTCCACGGGATTCCGACAAACATCGTGTCGGACCGGGGACCGCAGTTCCTGTCCAAAGTATTGAAGCGTTTCTGTCGGTCCCTAGGGGTGTCGGCGAGCCTCTCGTCTGGATACTATCCCCAGACCAACGGACAGACGGAGAGGAAGAACCAGGACCAGGAGGCGGCCCTCCGGTGCGTGTGCCTCCACAACCCAGCGTCGTGGGCCCTACACCTACCCTGGGTGGAGTACGCCCACAACTCCCTGGTATCACGTTCCGGCGGCGACAGTGGCAGTTGACGAGCGGGAACGTTAGGGATTGGTGGTGGATCGCTAAGCAGGACAGAGGCGTTGGTGCAGGCAGTAGATTTATTAACAGAAAGCGCGGGTCCGAGAAGACGCGGACCCGGTAAAAAGCTTGTAAAACAAAACAAAGAATGACTAAATGACAATGCTAGTGGGTGAGCGGCGGCAATCCACCCAACCACACTATCTAAGAAAACAAAGAGGCACACGGGGGTGCAGAACAACCTACGACGCGGTGCAATAAAACAAACGCGTTCGTCGCTAGAATCATTCCTCGGGCGAAGCAAATCACGTACTGATTTCACGATCAAAGTACTGGCAGGGCGCGAGGCGAAGTATCTTCCGACGCTGGGTGAGTGCCAGCGTCGGGTTTAAATGGTCGACTGAGGAGCGTTGGGAGAGTACCGCCCCAACGCCTGAGTCCGAGGCGTCTACCGCCACAATGAATGCGGCGTTGGGGTCTGGGTGGCGGAGAACTGGGGGGGTGAGTGAACGCCCCTTTCAGCAGGCGGAACGCGGCGTCCGCTTCTTCCGTCCACCTGAACAGGGTCTTAGTAGAGGTGAGTTGGGTGAGAGGGAGGGCCTTCCGGCTGTAGTTACGGATGAAGCGGCGGTAGAAATTAGTGAAGCCCAGGAAGCGTTGTAGTTGCTTGCGAGACGTGGGCGTGGGCCATTCTACCACCGCTTCGGTCTTGGCGGGGTCAGCCCAGATCTGCCCCCACTCCACGATGAAGCCCAGGAAGGGTAAGGAGGAGGTGTGTAATTCACATTTCTCGGCTTTGATGTATAGTCGGTTCTGCAGCAGCTGCAGAACCAGCCGGACGTGCTGGCGATGAACCTTGAGGGATTCTGAAAAAATTAAAATGTCATCCAGATATACAAAACAGAAAATGTTCAGAAAATCCCTCATTGGTGAGACCAAATGGCATCACCAAGTACTCGAAGTGTCCCAGAGGCGTCTTAAATGCAGTCTTCCACTCATCCCCCTCTTTAACCCGAATAAGATGGTACGCGCTCCGGAGGTCCAGTCTAGTGAAAACGGTCGCGGCCTGGAGGGACGCGAAGGCGGAGTCAATCAATGGGAGCGGGTATTTGTTCTTGATAGTTATTTCGTTGAGTCCACGATAGTCCACGCATGGACGCAGCGATTTATCTTTTTTGTCGATAAAAAAGAAACCCGCTCCCAAGGGTGACCGTGACGGCCGAATGAGCCCGGCTGCGAGTGAAGAGTCAATGTAGTCCCGGAGAGCCTGTTGTTCGGGTTCGGAGACGTTGTAAAGCCGAGAACTGGGGAACGGAGCGTTGGGCTGGAGGTCAATGGCGCAATCATAGAGACGCGGTGGTGCGGTGGTAATGACAGGGCGCGGTCCTTGCTGAACGCCTGTCGTAGGTCGTGGTAACAGGGCGGGACCCCCCTCTAAATTATTAACCCAGGTGGGTAGCTGCGAGATGATGACGACCCGCCCGCGGCCGACCTGAGGCAGTGAGCGTAGCAGAGGGGGCTCCACCCCTGAATGGTAGGTCCGTCCCACGAAATGGCCGGATTGTGGGTCCCCAGCCAAAGTAACCCGAGCATGATGGGAACCGAGCGTGATGGCATCACGGAGAACCGCCAGTATGCTACGTGGTTGCCCGAGAGTACGAGTCGAAGCGGCGCGGTTTCTTGCTTAACCTCGGCGAGTAACCGACCGTCGAGATCGAGTACGCTCCGACTCGCCCCCAGCAGGGAAACCCGACAACCGAACACAGACACAACGCGCGGGTCTATGAAACAGCCGTCGGCCCCCGAATCCACTAGGGCCCGAACGGACATGGTCCTGGTGGGACCATGTATTACGGCATCCAGCTCAAGTCTCCAGGACGTGAACCCACCCGCGGACCTTAAAGGGACCCGTAGTTTGGGAGGACGGGGCAACTTACAGTCACTGGAGGGCTTTCCGGGAAGCCCCCAACTCGGACAGTCCGGGGCTCGGTGACCCAACTTCCCACAGAGCTGGCAAGCCGGGCCGGTGTTGCGTCGCTCCGATGGCCGCGTAGCAGCCCTTTCACCCCCCATCTCCATAGGCTCCACGGCCACGTGCCCCCCACGCAGAAAGGTCCAGGCACCGCCCCCTCGGGTCCCCGCAGGTGGCTCGGGATTAGCCTGGGCAGAACACTCCCGGGCCCTTACTCGCATCCGGTTGTCCAGCTATAGCGTGAGGGAGATCAGCTCGCGAAGGCTGGAGCACTCGTCGCGGGTGGCCAGTTCGTCCTTCAGCGCCACGTTGAGCCCGCGCCGAAACATCCGCCGCAGGGCGCGGTCGTCGTACCCGCTGGCGGCTGACAGGACACGGAAGGCAACCGCCGATCGGTTGCCCTACGGCAGATCCACAGCAGGGCCTCTGCTTCCTGCCCACTCACCGGGTGATGGAACACCTGCCGTAGCTCGGCGATGAAGTCCGGGAAGGAGGCTCGGAGCTCCGACCGAGATTCCCAGACGGCCAACGCCCAAGCGGCCGCGGGTCCGGCAAGCAGGTTGGTAACATATGACACTTTGGCCGCGTCAGTGGTGTATACGGAGGGTTGTTGATCGAATACTATGGAGCACTGCAGCAGGAATTGCGCACAGCGTCCGGGCTCCCCTCTGTAACGGGCGGGGTGTGGGATGTTGGGTTCGCGGCTCATAGTTTAGCAAGGGATGGCCCCCGAGACGGAGGCGCCACTGGTCTCAAGTCTTTCTACCCATTGGGCCCATCGGGTGATATCGTGGAGGACCTCTGCGAGGGCGGACACAAATTGACCGAGCTGCTCCGCCTGCTGAGCGAGGACGGAGAAGATACGGTTACTGTCTGCGGGATCCATGCTGGTCGGAAGATTCTATCACGTTCCGGCGGCGACAGTGGCAGCTGAGGAGCGGGAACGTTAGGGATTGGTGGTGGATCGCTAAGCAGGACAGAGGCGTTGGTGCAGGCAGTAGATTTATTAACAGAAAGCGCGGGTCCGAGAATATGCAGACCCGGTAAAAAGTTTGTAGAACAAAACAAAGAATGACTAAATGACAATGCTAGTGAGTGAGCGGCGGCAATCCACCCAACCACACTAACTAAGAAAACAAAGAGGCACACAGGGATGCAGAACAACCTATGACGCGGTGCAATAAAACAAACGCGTTCGTCGCTAGAATCATTCCTCGGGCGAAGCAAATCACATACTGATTTCACGATCAAAGTACTGGCAGGGCGCGAGGCGAAGTATCTTCCGACGCTGGGTGAGTGCCAGGGTCGGGTTTAAATGTCCAACAGTCAGTGATGAGGAAATTGACAGCAGCTGGCGGACGGCGGGAGCGGAGGCCCCACCCAGCTGTCAACTGGCTCATGACACCTGGTCTCCGCAGCCACAGGTCGGTCCCTATTAATGTCCGCCAGTGACTATCATCCGCCCTTGTTTCCCACCCAGGAGGGCCAGGTGGAGGTCCCGTCTATTGAACATCACCTCAGATGGGCCCATCGAGTCTGGAAGGAGACCAGGGACGCCCTGACACGCACCGCGTCCCGGAACCAGCGGGTGGCGGACCGTCATCGGCGACAGGCACCCAGCTACCAGGTCGGGCAGGAGGTTTGGCTGTCCACGAGGGACATTCGGCTAGCAAGGACTTCAGCCAAACTGGGCCCACGATTCACGTGTCCCTTCCCCATCGAGGCCATCCTCAGCCCGGGCTCGGTGAGGCTCCGGCTGCCACCCACCATGCGGATCCACCCTGTATTCCACGTTTCCCTCCTCAAGCCAGTGGAAACCAGCTCCTTAGCCCCCACGCCCACCCCCCACATCCCCCCGGATGTTGGCCGACGGACCGGTCTACACCGTGCGGGATATACTGGACTCCAGGCGCATGGGCAGAGGAGTGCAGTACCTGGTCGACTGGGAGGGCTATGGACCGGAGGAACGACAGTGGGTCCCACGTGCCTGGATCCTCGACCCGTCTCTCATCCGTGCGTTCCATGCGGCTCACCCATCCAAACCTGGTGGGACACCAAGAGGCGTCCGTTGAGGAGGGGGCACTGTCACATCTCGTCGCCGTCCGGGGCGCGCCCTGCCCCTCCTGTCACCGCCTCCGCTGCTCCTTGGAGACGGCCCCTCCCATCATCACTCACCTGGGTTCCCACAGCTGTTTGTCATTCCTTTGATTGTGCATTCTGACTATATTTGCAGATCGCACACTACCGTCTCCGTCGGAGTATTCTGGAAGTTACCCACGCCATTACCTTGCCGTCAGGTCTGCCATTATTTTGACTTCTCTCGCATCCCTTGTTTGTTATTTTTTGATCACATGTCTCAGTAAAGACTGTTGCTCCTCAATACCTGTCTCGCCGTGTATTTCGGATCCTACCTTCACGCCTTCCCCCCCGTCACTCGAGTCCTGCCTTTTTGCCTTGAGCGACGTGATAATAAGTCACACTAACCCTAACAAGTCACCCTAAAAAGTAACCCCAGAAATTAACCTTAACCCTGACTTGTACCCCTTACAAGTATCCCTAACCCTAACAAGTAATCCCGGGAAAGTAACCTTAACCCTGACAAGTAATCCTAACAAGTAACCCCAGCAAGTAAGCCTAACCATAACAAGTAACCATAACCCTAGCAAGTAACTGGCCGCTCACAGTTTA
Organism: Hippocampus bargibanti; assembly: GCF_051943395.1. Lineage (NCBI taxonomy): Eukaryota > Metazoa > Chordata > Actinopteri > Syngnathiformes > Syngnathidae > Hippocampus > Hippocampus bargibanti. The sequence goes on from NW_028297097.1 coordinate 335,929, forward strand.
TCCAAATTACCTCATTCACTTCACGTCCTCCCCTGTGACTTCTGGTGTGCCCCAAGGTTCTGTCCTGGGGCCCCTTCTCTTTATTATATACCTTCTTCCCATTGGTGATATATTCCGCCAATTTGGAATTCATTTTCACTGCTTCGCGGATGACACCCAGCTCTACCTCTCCAGTAAACCCGACGCCTCTCTTCCACCTGCATCCCTTACACTTTGCCTCTCAGAAATCAAATCCTGGTTTTCTCATAACTTTCTCAAACTAAACAGCGAAAAAACTGAACTTCTCCTTGTCGGTACAAAATCCACCCTTCACAAAGCCAACAGTTACTCTCTCACCATTGACAATTCTACCGTGTCCCCCGCCCTTCAGGTTAAGAGCCTGGGTGTCATCCTTGATAGCACACTATCTTTTCACTCCCACATAAATAACATAACCCGGTCTGCATATTTTCACCTCCGCAATATCAATCGTCTCCGTCCCTCTCTCACCCCTTACACCACTGCTATCCTCGTCCACAGTCTCGTCACCTCCCGTATCGATTATTGTAATTCACTTCTTTTCGGGGTCAATCAAAAATGTCTCCATAAACTCCAACTAGTCCAAAATTCCTCAGCCCGGATCATCACAAAAAGCCCCTCATTTCACCACATCACTCCTGTCCTCCAACAGCTCCACTTGCTCCCTGTTAAACTCCGTATTGAATTCAAGATACTTCTGTTTACATTCAAAGCCATCCATAACCTTGCCCCCCACTATCTGTCTGACCTAATTCAAATCTCCGTTACTACTCGGGCCCTCAGATCCTCTTCCTCCCTCCACCTCTACACGCCCTCTGCCCGTCTCACAACGATGGGGTGCAGAGCTTTCAGCCGCTCCGCTCCTAAACTCTGGAACTCACTTCCACCCAACATCCGCAACATTGACTCCCTTCCTACTTTCAAATCTCACCTGAAAACCCACCTGTTTAAACTTGCTTACATGGTGCAATTTATTATGCTGTTTGATTATTTATTGTTTTATGCATGATTTTACTGTTTTGTGTGTTGTCTTTGTTGTAAAGTGTCCTTGAGTGTTCAGAAAGGCGCTTGTAAATTAAATGTATTATTATTATTATTATTATTATTATTATTATTATTATTATTATTATTGTTATTATTATTATTATTACCCCAGAAAGTAACCTTAACCCTGACAAGTAACCCTAACTCTAACAACTAACCCTAACCAGTAAGCCCAGCAAGTAACCCTAACCCTATCAAGTAACCCTAACCCTAAAAAGTAACCCTAGCCCTAACAACTAACCCTAACAAGTAACCCCAGCAAGTAACCCTAACCCAAACAAGTAACTGTAACAAGTAACCCTAACAATTAACCCCAGAAAGTAACCGTAACCCTGACAAGTAACCCTAACAAGTAACCCCAGCAAGTAACCCTAACCCTAACAAGTAACCCTAACCCTAACAAGTATCCCTAACCGTAACAAGTATCCCTAACCCTAACAAGTATCCCTAACCCTAACAACTAACCCAAGCAAGTAACACCAGAAAATAACATTAACCCTAATAAGTAACCCTAACTCTAACAACTAACCCTAACAAGTGTCCCTAAAAATAACCTTATCCCTGACAAGTAACCATAACAAGTAACCTCAACAAGTATCCAAAACCCTAACAAATAACCCTAACAAGTAACCCCATAAACTAACCTTAACCCTGACAAGTAACCCCAACAAGTATCCCTAACCCTAACAAAAATTTAAAAAGTTGATTCTAACCTTTGACCGGAAGCGGGTAGGAGCTCTTGGAGGACAGGGGTGACCTTGCCAGAGGATGGGGTGCCTGCGATGATCTGGGGGCCCCCGGCTGACGAATTCTGGACCAGTTGAAGCTTGTGGAAAAGTTGCTGAGGGACACGGAGGAGAATATATAATCATATATATCATAGAACATGACAGTACCCTGTCAAGTGTCCCTGACAAGTGACCCAAACAAGTAACCCTAACAAGTATCTCTAACAAGTGACCCGAACAACTAACCCCAGAAAGTAACTTTAACCCAGACAAGTAACCCTAACCTTAACAAATAACCCTAACAAGTAACCCCAACAAGTAACCTTAACAAGTAATCCCAGCAAGTAACCCTGACCCTGACAAGTAACCCTAACAAGTAACCCCAGAAAGTAACACTAAACCTAACAAGTAAACCCAGAAAGTAACCTTAACCCTGACAAGTAACACTAATTCTAACAAGTAACCCTAACCCTGACAAGTAACCCTAACATGTACCCACAGAAAGCAACCCTAACCCTAACAAGTAACCCCAGGACGTAACCCTAACTAGTAACCCTAACCCTAACAAGTAACACTAACCCTGACAAGTAACCCCAGAAAGTAAACCTAACCCTAACAAGTAACCCTAACAAGGTACCCCAGGAAG